>NW_022728838.1:0-1997 GCF_011630105.1 Anneissia japonica | reverse complement strand
TTTTTTTTTTTTTTGACTTTCCAAAACTGGGGGAGGGGGGCAGCATCCTCCCCCCCCAACAATTGTGGCTTGATTCAAACGGTACACACAGCCACAGTATTCCAATCACCAGAAAACGATAAAAACTGTCACTTGTGTGCCTAGAACTAGGATATTCTTAGTGATCTGGGATTTCCACCGTAAAACACTTATCATGATCCGTTTGTGCATGAATGATCTTTCACAATGTAGGCAGTTGCTTTTGTTTTTTGGGGTTTTTTCAGCTAAAGAAAATACAAAGCTTAATTTCTATGAAAAGTCACTCATGTAGATAATTTTAAAAAGCATTATATTATGGTTGTTTTAATGCAGTTTAGTAGTTAAAGGATATCAGATATCAGATAAAGGCTTACAGGTAGTAAGTGCAGAAATGCATGGTGCTGTCCAGTAAGTTATTAAGTAAGATGAAGACAGTTCAGAAAATGATGAATAAGCAAATAAGTATGAAACAAATTTTATTTCACTATGTGCATGGGTAAAATTATTAATTTTTAGTACCCTTGATAGTTTTTACCCTTGTGGCTTTCAGTTGTTGACTTTATTTATTTATTTTTTTTTTGCTGGTACATCAGATTATAGTGACAGTTATGCCTTCAAATGATGCATGATATGTTTTCCCTTATTTCATCTGGGGTGGTTAATGATGCATGTGCTATTGTTTGTGGGGTGTCCCGAGCTGGGCCCCACCTGTTCCTTACTCGAGACAACGTTGTTGTCTTTTGCAGTGCACAGTAGTATAGCCGAGGGCTTATTCTGAGGTGGAAGCTACCGGAGCCCAGCATACTGCCTAACTGAGTGCCTGCATGCATCCGGGTGTGACAGCGACGTTGTTTATTGGAGGCCTGTTCTGGATACCTATACTGATAGCGCAAATGCTTTTTCGGAACTGTTTTGGTTTAAGTCAAAATTATTCACTGCTTGTTATTTTTTCTTTTTGTAAAGCGCATTGAGGCTTTTTTTGCGGAATGCGCTATAGAAGTATGGAATTATTATTATTTTCTGTTTCTTACACCTGCTCTTTGGTATTTTTTTGCAATAAAATACATCAATATTGAAATACATGCCATATTGGAGTATGTATTATATTTATCTGAGACAAATGAGTGGACATTTCAGCATCAATATTAGCTTCGATTCAATATGGATTACGCTATTTCTTCCAAGGACACAAGCGACTTGCATAACAAGTTTTTTGAACACCCAACCTCCAGGTTGAGAGTCTGAGCTACAACTGTTGCGCCAACCACTTTCACAAGATAATATGAGCATGATATGAGGGGAATTATATCCCATGGGAAATCAATGGAGAAAGTGTGAGGATGATATGATCAAATGAAACTTTCCAGGGAGTAAGTTAGAGGGGAATGATATCCCATGGGAAATCAATGGAGAAAGTGTGAGGATGAAAATTATCCAATGGGATATTCAGTAAGTAACTGTTAGGATTACATAAGCTCCAATGGAACTTTCAGGGAGAAAGTAAGAGGAAAATGATATCCAATGGGATATTCAGTGAGAAAGTGTGACTATGACATGAGAGAAGATAATGAGAATCAGTGGGACATCCCACAGTCAGGGCGAGGGACTTGAAAACTCAATAAGACATGTAAAATGCAGGGCCGTGTCAAGTCAATTGTTCCTTCAATTAAACTGATCATTTACTGTTCTAACACCTGCTGTTTAGGGTCTTTTTTGCTGTTCCATCATCAATACCAACTTCAGTTAAATATGAAATTTTAAATTAGTAAAGCTATTTCAATATTTCTAATACCATGTTTTTCTATGCTTATACAGTATTTGTATATTTTGTTCAATTTAGAGATTTATGGCCACATGTTTTCTCCATATAGATCCATTTTTTTTCTCTCCAGCTAGGCCTTTAAATCGTTACCCATTTGTGGCATTGAATATTAGTCTGTACACAGGGAGTGGAGAAGGTTACACTTTTGACCAGGGGG
>NW_022728837.1:0-2008 GCF_011630105.1 Anneissia japonica | reverse complement strand
TATTATATACAGTAGAACCCCTCTTTTGAGACACCCCTATTCAGGGGACACCCCCTATTAAAGGGACACTTTTCCGTGAAACGAGGGGAAATATATTTGTTAACACTACAGTCAACCCCTATTAGGAGACACTCCTATTAAGGGGACGAGGACACTTTCTGAGTATGCCAAATGGCCAAATAATCCCAATTAAGGGGACACTTAACTTTTTAATACTGTCGCCCGTATTCTCAAAACAAACTTTAGTCGAACTTAGACCTAGAACTTCATTTAGTGCTAGTTGCATCTTTAACTTCAATTTGTATTCACAAACAATGTAGTCGAAGTTTTAACTACGACTAAATTAAGTCCTAGTTTTAGTTCAACTGAAGACGACTGGCAAGCCACGACTATCAAACTAACCAATGAAAAGGGCTAACTTTAATAGCAGTCGAAATTTTAGAGATCCGGTAACGCGGATGAATATTAAGATGCTGTCTGTGGTTCAAAAACGTATTTCCTAATAATTCATAATAGACCATTATTCCTTAATTAATTTTCTATAATAATAACTATATTAGTTGTTAAGATATTACAATAGAGAATTTGAATAGACACTGAAAATTTGCTTTCTTTGGAGAACTATTATAGTTGAGCCCGAGCGAGGGCGGCGCCATCTTTGTTGCTGTTATTTTGAAGCTACGTGATCGCAACGCGAGGGGATTTCGTGCAAATCAGGAACTATCGCATGTGGCCAGCAAAACATGTTAATTTCTCCTTCTGGAAGCTAAACTTGATGTCTCTTTTGTTTAACACACCGAAGATATATCAAACCTGCGAATACAATCGTTTTTATTCGTTTCACTTTATCGTGAGTTATAAAAAACCCGTTTTTAGTGGGGTAAATATTTGAAGTCGGCGATTTAGCCTGACCCTAGGCTGACTAAAAAAATCGGCCTGTGGAGGTATCATTTTAGTCGAGGTTCACGTCATTTAGTCGTAGTGCTAGTCGAAGTTCGTTTTAAGAATACGAAGTGACGTAATTAGTTTTAGCTCGAACTACGACTAAAGTTCGTTTTAAGAATACCCCGGTAAATATTGGTGTAGGCCTACTGAATGTGTTACTTCATATAAACCAATCTTGTCAATTTCGGCCCTTTTAACCATGGAGATTTCGTTTCCTTTTTTTTTCGTGTACATGATTATATAGGATTCCAATACATACCACAACATGCTCTATTAATTCTATGTCGTTACTCTATTCATGCTACATTAATCCAGTAGAAAGCTTAAATTTTAAATAAATAAAAGGTATATTTGGTCATTAACATTGCATCATGAAATAATATTGGGAATATTTTATTATTTTTATTTTATTATTTACATGATTTATACAGCGCATTTTCTTTGTAGATACAAAGTGCTTCTTTTTCCCTGGTCATTGGGTCCTCATGTTTTAAGTGTTGCTGCTGTCATCATCGCAGGCGTAGGCAACCCCACAAGGTACCCATATACTCATGTGTGGAGAGAACCCATGCAGCGGTGGTTTGATGAAATTGCTAGGGCATAACATGTACCATACAGGCATGTATGGTCTACCTATGAGCCCGACAAGACAGATGATACAGGAGAAGCAATGCAGATAAAGTGCCTTGCTCAAGGACACAAGCAAAATATACAGCACAGCGAGGCACTGAAACCCCGACCTCTTGGTTTATTTTTAAAAAATAAATAAATAAATAACTATTGTTGTTTTAATTACATTTGTGCAGATGTCATATTGTAAATGTATTGTATTTACATTGAAAATTGTTGCTATAAATTAGGCCCCTAGTTATAATTCTACTTAGCTGGTTCTATGTCAATAAAAAATAAAATTATACAGAATTTACGTCATTATTGTATAAAAACAGGCCAAAAACCCCTATTAAGGGGACAATTTTGCATTTTTGGTTAGTGTCCCCTGAATAGGGGACCCCTATTCAAGGAACACTTTTTTAGTCCCGAAGATGTCCCCTTAATAGGGGTT
>NW_022728836.1:0-826 GCF_011630105.1 Anneissia japonica | reverse complement strand
TGAAAACATATGCGATATTCAAGCCTACTGATTGGGGCGGATGCACGATTTGGCGGTAAGAGTGCTTGAGAGTCCACACGACCTCAGGCCCACCATAGTTGAGGCTGAGATGCAAACATTTTGAGAATATGGACCTCTTGAAGTACCCGGAAATCGCACTCTTATGCCTTAAAAAATCATACAGGTACTATGATTCGAGGGTCGTTTGAACAAAACGGCAGTCTTCTTCTGTCTAAAGCATCCTAGTTAATGCCGTACGGTAGAAAAATGGTTGGTTTATTGTTCAACACCGGTGTTTGTAAAAAATGTACTCGCGCAGCAGAGTGGTCAGGGGAGTTAGAGGAAATCCCCACCAGACAAGCGTGCGTTGATATGAAAGGTCATCAATCACAGAGCTTCAGGATCGGGTAATTATGCTATATGCCAAGATTAACTATGAGTGGAAATACCACTCAAATGTCTACGGCCATACTACGTTGAAAACACCGGTTCTCGTTCGATCACCGAATTTAGGCAACGTCGGGCCCGGTTAGTACTTGGATGGGTGACCGCCTGGGAATACCGGGTGCTGTAGACTTTTTACATTTGCTCCCCCCACTCCCAAATGGCTTGATTTACTTACCGTTAAAAATGTTTTTCTTTTTCTTAACAGTTTCATTATGTAGGTTGCCACGTTATAATCGTCAGCTATTTTCTAAATTCTAAAGTAGGGGTGCGTGAGAGTCACACGACCTAGGGCCCACATAGTTGGGGCTGAGGTTCAAATATTTTGAGAATATGGACCTCTAAGTGCCCGGAAATTGCACTCTCATACCTTAAAAATCAT
>NW_022728835.1:0-714 GCF_011630105.1 Anneissia japonica | reverse complement strand
CATTGGTTCGCGCGAGTTATGTTCATTGATATTGACCTTCAGGCCAGTATTTACCAATGTAGTGAGACGGCGATATCCAGCCTAGCTATGTTGTACGAAGCACGCTGCGGGTGCGGTGTAACGCTCCCGATGAGTGTACAAACCCTGGGTTTTGCCTACGCGTAGTAAATGCTACGCATTTACTACGCGTAGACTACGTTAATCCTACGCGTAGCCCACGAAGCCTACGCGTAGCAAAAGTTGCAGTATTTTTTATCTGTACTGTAGACTAGAGAGAGGCCTGGACCTATCTAACATCCAGAAAATTAAATCGGTTTTGTTGTCTTATTAAAATATACACCAATATCTATCTATGGTAAAATATATTGTGTCAATGATCTGACTAACCTTAGAAAGAAGGCAGTTGTATTGTAGTTTGTGAACACCTACGCCCTATGTGAGCAATTCAGCCCCAGTATTAAGCAGGCTACCTTCCCATTTTAATCTTTTGCACGAGGGAGGCGTTGATCCGGACAGCAGTTCAGGGTTGCCTGCCAGCAGCTGCCAGCCAGATAGTCGACTTCACGGCCAAACACACGCCATCTCACGGCCAAATTCGGCCAAACTTTTTTTTTTTTTTTTCGATATCGGCCAGATTTTAATCCGATTAGAATATCAACTGTAATTTGTTTGAAATTAATATAGGCCTACACAGAACAATGTTATTTCACTGTT
>NW_022728834.1:0-924 GCF_011630105.1 Anneissia japonica | reverse complement strand
CTGGCACTACCGCTAGCAAAAGACCGATTACCAGGCTGGGAATACGCCATAGCGATTTATATCGCCTTCAACCTCTTTGGATTCGTCGTCATCGCAGTGAGTTATATCTCAATTTACATATCCGTAAAGAGAACAGCATCGAAGGTTAATAGAAGTCAGAGGCGCGCAGAGGAGGTTAAGATGGCAACCAAGATGGCAATGATCGTCCTAACCGATTTTTTTTGCTGGTTTCCAATTATCTTGATGGGAATTGGATCAGAGGTTGGTGCCTGGAAGCTCCCAGCCGACATATACGCCTGGTCAGCGACCTTTATTTTGCCTATTAACTCCTCTCTCAACCCATATCTTTATACAATCGCTTATAAGTGTGACTTTAAGAAAAAGTCACCGAAACAGGCCGCAATACAAATGCGTTCAGTCCCGCCCATACCTTCGCCACCGTAGGACCGTTGTCGTCAGTATGCTGCCACTGGCGCCATGGTGCTTCACTTCCTCACTTTTTACCAAGCTTTTTATGATCTATGTCATCAGTCAGCGTTCCTCAAGCTAATCGCGGAGGGGCGCTGAAGTTTTCAAAGGTCCTAAAATGGAGCCTTCTTTTGATCCTACATCCTACAATTCAAAAATTACTATACGAACAAATAATTTGAATCAAGACATAATAATGCATACAATACAATACAATACAATATACTTTATTCGCAACTAGAAACAGTTGAACTGCACATAGGCCTACATAAAAAAATTAAAAGTTAAAAACATATCAAAACGGAGACAGTAATAACAGTTAAAATAAAAACATAAAAGTTACACAAAACAAGAAACAAAAAAGAATCAGAGGTTATTATAGTTGCAGGTTCGAATCTCGTCGGAGGCATTTTATTACACAATTTCTTTATTCATTTATTTATATGACTACATATA
>NW_022728833.1:0-544 GCF_011630105.1 Anneissia japonica | reverse complement strand
GATTTATGTTTTATATTGATAAAATATGGTGGCGATGTTGGTGGTGAAAAGTGGTGATGGTATGGGGACGATGACTACTGATAATTATGATGTTGATAATGATGGCAGTGGTTGTAGAGATGGTGATGGTGATGATGATAATGAAAATGATAATTATTATTCTCTTACAGCAGCATTGAACATTTTTTACATAGTAGATAGAAACCACATAAAATTATATTTGTTTTTCGTATTTTCAGTGTCACTGCAAGTCTTTTCTACTCTTACTACACATTTGTACTGAAGCAGCAATCGAAAGAAACACCACGCTTAACAGAGATTCAAACGAATGGAGAGAAACACCAAAACACAGAGTTGAAACAATGACATAGAATAAAGAGACGATCTAGACTAAAATAAGCACACACCATTGAAAACCCAAACTTCTACCTATGAATACAAATAAAAAAATATCAACAAATGTAAAAACTGGGGTTGCACACCCTCCCCCCCCACCCCCTAAATTGTATTAAGAAAACTAATCTTGTATTGTATTGGTGATATG
>NW_022728832.1:0-1000 GCF_011630105.1 Anneissia japonica | reverse complement strand
TACAAAATGTAAACTAAATTATTACGGTTCCAGTCTGCATATGGTAAGAAAATGTACATAATTATATTTTATATATCTGCATTATCTATCTTTGACATGCAGGTATATTTAACAACTGTATATCGATACTGAATAAAGTACAAGTAATACTTTTAGAAACAAAATATGTTTTTTTCTTTTATTTAAAGGGCAATATTGAAAGTGAAAATTCTAAACTTCATATAGGTAGAGTCGGGTATACTAAGACTAGATAGGTCATTTGCAGTTACCGGCCTGAATCTATGCAACTCACTACCAGTGAGCAAATTCAAAATTTTCCCATTTTTGCCTCCTCTGTTTTACTTTCTGTCTGTATTAAAAATATACATTCCATTTTCGTCCTCTTTCTGTTCTTGCGCATATTATGTTAAGCCTATATGTGCGTCATATAAGTACTGATATGCAACCATCGACGAGTAGACCTATATTGGAGTAACTATCAAGTAAACATGAAATTAGAGGATGGTAAAATTATCAGACATGAAATTAACAGAGAGAAAAAAGAGCAGTCTTGTAACGGTATGTTATTATCATGCACTTTGCCTTATTCATTCTAATGGCTAAGATAACAATAATATAATTACGTGACAAGTAGGCCTGCTATCTGTAATTGGTATCTGTATGATTTGACAAGCTCGCTTTGACAGAATGTAATTATAATGGGAAATATTATACACGTTAAATAAGTAATTGGTATATGTTTGTACACAGGCATGTAGGCCTAGGCCTAATGTTGAAATATGCATACAGGTTCTAACTGTGGAAAAACGGTAGTGCGCTTTGGGGTGTATGTTATAGAGAACAACTCCCTGGTTAAAAGAGCAATATAATCTTGACTAACGTACACAGGTGAGAATGAAACGTGTCCATATTATAGTTATTTAACAGTAATGTAAAGTAATAATAATAATAATAATAATAATAATAATAATAATAATAATAATAATAATAATAATAATAA
>NW_022728831.1:0-606 GCF_011630105.1 Anneissia japonica | reverse complement strand
TCCCCTCCCCTGACGGTTTTTACCGGGGACCAAGCCGTCGTACCGGGCTGGGTAATGAGAGGAAATAAAGAGGGGAGACGGAGGGAAAGAGAAAGAAAAAGAGAAGAATAAAAAGGAAGATGATATAATGACCAGACTCACAACATCCTGCAACCCTTCTCCACTTCAAAAACTGTCATAACTCCTTTGATCTATGCTGCCCGATGGCGTAACCACTGGGGACAAGGGGAAAATATCTATCTTTGAAAAATCTTTCCCACCCCATTAAAAATGCCTTTCATCCCCTGAAAGTGCCTAAATCCTCAAATTTCACGCACATTTCTTGTTAACATGGCCCAATTTCCTCTAAAAATTGCACATTTTAGAGAGTTTTGATCAATTCCAACGAAATTAGAATTAAAAACACTCAATTCAATGAAATTAGAATTAAAAACACCGGGGGACAAGGGGAAAATATCCATCTTTGGAAAATCTTTCCCCACCCCTGACAAATGCATCCTCTCTGAAAGTGCCTAAAATTCTCAAATTTTTGCGCGCATTCCTTGTTACGGTAGGCCAATTTCCTCTATAAATTGCACATTTTAGAGAATTCCGACGAAATTAGAA
>NW_022728830.1:578-1084 GCF_011630105.1 Anneissia japonica | reverse complement strand
CGCATCCTGGACACGAAGACGATAGCGTACGTTGGCGAAGAGGCCGTTCGCTCGGAAACGGAGGTTTTGGCACGCATTGCGTCGGAGCCTGTACCGACCTGTTTCGCCGCCGATTACGACGCGTCGTTGCACGACGCTCTTCGAGCTCATTTCGGCGACCGGTACTACGACCCCGTCCTGGACAGGATTTCGGTGTCGACTGTCGCGATTAGAACGGGACGGCAACCGGAGAAGCTGCTGAAGGAAATGACGGCGAAACAGACGGCGTGCAAGGTGTTTCCCGTCAGCGGGTGCTGGCTTTCGACGAACAAGACCTTCTACAGGACGACTGCCGGATGGAAGTACGGCGGCTTGACGTCGACGGAGCTGTTCTCTCACGGCGGAAAGAACATGGAATGTCACGTCGTTCGGCACGATCCCATGAGGTGCGAGATGTGCGTGGAGGAACACTCCAGGTGCTGTCGACCGTCGCATCTGTGCTACGGGTCGACGAAGGCGAACGTCAA
>NW_022728830.1:0-542 GCF_011630105.1 Anneissia japonica | reverse complement strand
GCCAGGGCGTGGCCGACATAGTGAACGGCCTGCACGACGACCGAAACCGCGAAGCTTTCAGAAGTCTTATCGATTCTTTCGCCAAGCTCGTGATGGACAAGGAACATTGAACAAATATTTAATTATTAAAGATAAAAACAAACGAAACAAATTTCGAATATGTTGGTGCGTGTGCGTGTGTGGGTGTATATATATATATAAATATTTTCGTTTAACCAACAATTCCACATTGATGCCCGACATCACGATGAGCAGCAACATGGAGGATGTAAAGGATCGGTTAAGATACACATTTCGTCTGATTCGTGAAGTCAAAAAAAAAGCGTAAGGAATGCGAATCGACCAACGGAATGGACGTTCGCAAGTTGAAGGCGGTGGATATCGACATCAGACAGATGGAGTTTCTGTTCGAAGAAATAATTAGACTTTTCCGTTCGTGCGTCAAAGTTATCAACTACTGTACGGACGAATGGACTTGCGCACAGTGGCTGATCGATGCTTTCGAACGCATCGCGAATTACGTCGGAGAATTCGTCGAAGTC
>NW_022728829.1:0-696 GCF_011630105.1 Anneissia japonica | reverse complement strand
AATCTAAGATGTATACACCCACTCATATGGACACAGGGTGACATTGAAAATCCCAAAAAAATTCCATCGTTAAACAAAGTGGCTATTTTGAGTGCAGATAACATAAAAAAAGAAGGGATAACAGTTAAATCTGATGCCATATTTGTGTAATATGGTAGAATATAAGTTAGAATACTAAGTTTGACCTTGATAGCTATTACCAATCCTGAGTTATAAGCTTCCAAATTTGGAGGAAATTGCATTTGCGAATCTTGAAGAGCCACGACCCTTTTTTGGGGCGTCAATATCTCGGAAACTACATATCCATTAGGGCTAATCTTTTGTGTATGTTGATTTTTCACATAGTGGATCATTTTTAAGAAGTTTCATAAAAATCGGAGACGGTCGACCTGGGACCTCTGGTTGATTTGACACGGAATTGCCCACTTGGTAGTTTAAAGGACTCCATAATGGACTACTGTACAGTTAAACTTGCCTAAGTCGATCTTATTTTACATGCCAAATCGTTGTGTTTTCCAGTAATCAACAATCTGTAGTCGAATTTCATCTAAGTCGGACAATATTTCAATGGCATTTTGGAATCGACTTAGGCAAGTTCAGTTTTATAGACAAAATATATATAGAGAAAATGCAAGAATTTAACAAACCAAAAATTGCCTTTAATATTTTGGTATTTAAATTCTCAAAACCAATAGA
>NW_022728828.1:0-543 GCF_011630105.1 Anneissia japonica | reverse complement strand
AACTTCAACAAACATCTTCGGTTCAAATGCTGCCCTCTAGGGAAGAAAACAGGAAAAATAATGAACAAATTTCTAACAGACTGTATCTGCAGGACGTAACAGCATCTAAAGCCAGGCACACACGGCGCCAGACTGTTGTCCGCCAACGCAATTCTACGAAGAACGCAACGTCACAATGCACGTGGAATGGATTTATTTTAATGACAATCAGCAGATTCATTTGACCGCCGAATGACGCACTGAGTGCCCGGCTTAAGAAATGAGAAGACACCTAAAGCACTGTCCAGGCATCACATCAGGACCATATATAGGCGCATCATACTCATATATAGGCGCATCATGACCATATATAGCTCATCATGGCTATATATGGACACATCATGACCATATATAGGCACATCATGACCATATATAGGTGCATCATGGCTATATATGGGCATACATTAGTTACTTTGTGTCAAAGCAAATTTGATAGTGTGCAAACTTAGTCGGGGGCCAGCGCGCACAAATCTCGCAAGGCTCAGCCTTGCTACACGAGCGACA
>NW_022728827.1:0-1137 GCF_011630105.1 Anneissia japonica | reverse complement strand
AATCTCAATAACAATCTCAATAATCTTTTCTCCTGGCTCTCTGCAAATAAATTACACTTAAATATAAAAAAAAACAAAGGCTATGCTTATAGGATCATCTCAAAAAGTCAGACGTAGTCAAGCTATAAAACTTACTATCAACCAGCAGTCCATCGAAAACGTCACTTGTATTAAGCACCTTGGTGTCCATATTGACAGCAATCTCACATGGAACAGCCACATCTCTTACCTTTGCAACAAACTTAACTCTTCTATTTTTCTCCTTTCCCGAACTAGATACTTTATTAACTTTCAAACAGCTCTGCTTCTTTACAACTCCCTTTTCTTACCTCATGTCGATTATTGCATTACTGTGTGGGGTTCAAAACCTAGCCACATTTCTAAAATTCAAAAACTGCAAAACAGAGCCCTTCGGACCATCCTTCAAATTCCTTACACTACCCCTACTATTCAACTCTTTAACACTATCTCCACTCTTACTATTTCCCAACGTGCTGATTTTCAAACTTGCTGATTGCCTACCGAGCTTCTAACAATCTTGCGCCTGTTAAAATCTGTTGCAGACTTGCCAGAATTACTGTAAATGGTAGAATGTCCACACGACAAATTTCAAGGGGGACCTTGTCGTTCCAAGACCTCAATGCGAACTTTTTAAACATTCTTTTAAATATAAAGGTCCCAAATATTTTAACTCACTTGACGTCTCTATAAGAAACTCTAGCACATTTTCCAATTTTAAAACTTAAATTAAAAAGTTATTTATTTTATAATAGTACAATTTAATCTTTTTTCTATCTACTTTTAAACTGATTGTTTTCACTTTGTATTTTATAGAATTTTATCATCTCAATTTTTTTTTTTTGTAAATAATCTTTTAACTTGTTGATGTTTGTTTTTTGTAAATATGTTCTTGTATTGTCGAGGGCCCCTTAAAATCAGCTCACGCTGAATGGGTCACCCTCTCGAAATATTGTTGAATAAATAAATAAATAAATAAATAAATAAATTACCCAAGATTCAGCAAAAATTGCCCAAAATTACCCAAGGTTCCTGAAAATGCGTTAAAATTTGAAAAAAAAACCCCGTGTTTTTCGCATGTATAGTTTCCCTTTTAGTTCAATTTATAAACCATTTTTT
>NW_022728826.1:0-504 GCF_011630105.1 Anneissia japonica | reverse complement strand
CGGATCAGGGTTGAAATTCACGGGGGAGGGGGTCAAAATGTTTCCAAAAAACCGCAAAAAGAAAGGCGGGGGGGGGGGGCTTCTCCCCCGGGAAAATGTTGACTGCTAGATAGCGGGAAACGAGCGCTCGACTTCTGAATTGTCTTTAATGACTTTTAGGTTCTTCAAAATTCAAGGTTTTGTGCCCTCTTAAAAAAGGTCATATAAATTTTTCTCATTCTTATTACAATAAATGTCTATTATGTGTGTACTGAAATAGGTCTACATTCAAAAGATAAAAATGAGTACGGTAGTTGCATACGTATTGTTTTTTCCATGAATCGATGAGCCCCAAAAAGAACGGGGAGTCGAGAAAATGTTGATTCATAGATGGCGGAAAATTACCTTTCCCAACTTCTGAGGTTTTTTTTTTAACGACTTTCAAGTCATTAAAATTTTAAGCTTTCCCCCTCTTGAAAACGATTCAATGAATCGATGAACAAAACCTGACTTCTGAATGTCTTT
>NW_022728825.1:0-591 GCF_011630105.1 Anneissia japonica | reverse complement strand
AGGGAAGAAGAAGGGCGTAAGGTCTGCAGAATGGGTCGCTGTGGTTCTAGCAGTAAACGGTAGGCATAAGTTTATTTTTAATTTTTTTTCTCATTAGGCCTAGGCCTACTTTATGCCAGGAATATCAGCCGGCAAATAGGCCTAGGGCCTACCATACCTATATAATATATAGGCCTAGGGGCCTAGAGGCCTAGGTAGGTAAAAGTAAACTAGGCCTAGGCTAATTATAAACATGAAAGAGTACTAGGCCTAGGCCTACGACGATAGGACAAATTAATAGAAAAATTTATTAGATCACTACCGCCCGCATCAAAAATCGGAAAATATTAATGCGGGAATTTAATATAAAAAAAATGTGTTGCCGCATCAATTCAACAGCATAAAATAACACTTGCAATTTTGTGACTTCAAATACATTTCTTTGAATAACTATAAACTTAAACCAGTTTTTATACATTATTTACTATTACAAGCCTGGGTACAGGCCAAATAGATAGGGCCTAGACAGTCCCTCCCTCATCGATAAAAACAAAAGCGAAATAATTTATTGTACCGATTAAAAAAAAAAAAAAACCGCCCTCCCTCAATTTT
>NW_022728824.1:0-552 GCF_011630105.1 Anneissia japonica | reverse complement strand
TATAAGTCTTTATCAAGCTTGATAAAGACTTATAGTCGAAAGTACTCGCTAACTCTGAAAATAAAATTTGTGGCATATATCTGATACCATCTGACTCGTTATTTACTGTATGTATATTTGCCTATACAGCATCACCTTTATTATATATATATACATATATATATACATATTTATATATAATGTGTGGGTGTGTGTGTGTTAGTATTATGTTACCATATAACATACTGTGTAATTTACTTATATTTACCTACATCAGTGATTTTATAATATGCTAATATTCATTATCAGGGTTGCCATTTGGCCTTTTTGAAAAATTTGCCTGGCCGTAACGTTTGAAAAGTCACGGCCAAACTATATTTGGCCGAATTTGGCCGAATTTTTGGAAAGTTTATATTTTTTTTTCAATATAGGCCAAATATAACGTAGACTTGTTTTGGATATGTTGTTTTTGTTTGCTTAAATTCTATATTTGATTCTAATCATGTACCTTTGTTTGTACTTGCATTAAAAACTTAATCTAAGTCCCCCCCCCCTTAGCCGATTTGACGTAAG
>NW_022728823.1:0-1037 GCF_011630105.1 Anneissia japonica | reverse complement strand
AGCCGGCGAAAACATCGTAGTAGCCGATCGAATGCGCCGGCCGCCGGCTCTTAAATAAACCCCTGTATATATGTATATATGTGTATATATATATATATACGTATATATACATAGGCCTACATATATATATATACATAGGCCTACATATATATATATATATGTATTTATATGTATATATGTATATGTATATATATATATATATATATGTTGTGTGTGTGTATATATATATTTATGTATATATACATATGTTCTTTTATATAATATAATTATATATACAATATAATACAATAAAAATATAATAATAATAATATATGTATATAATAATAATAATATATGAATAATTTTTATTATAGTTATAATAAACTAATTACTATATGTTTATCGTCGCTATTTCCATGAACCGACAAATACGAAGATCGCGATTGAAAAATTATTACTTTTTGATGCCAATTTCTGACTTGAAAAATTTGTTGCAGGATTCTTGTATTTATTATTTAAAACATATTAAATAAATTGTAGTTATAAGGTCACAATATTTATATCAATCTATTAATTAATTAGTAATTAACTAATTTAAAATATTAATTAAGATTATATTAATTAAGATATTCGTAAAGTTTTTGTGAAAGTTATTTACATAATTGCAGTTTATTTATACGGCATTTCCACGGATATTCGTCAATTCATGTGAACCATCCTGAGCTCTGCTTACCAAAAATACGCGGTAATCGCGCGATAGTACTGTATTAGCATTTGCATACATGAAAACACTTTGGCGATGCTTTTGTTTTTGTTTTGTTTTACATTTACATCCAGTGTTAGGCCCACTGAATTGTTTAAATGCTTATATAATTGAAAACATAAATTACGTGTATTAAATTCTCATATAATTTACAATGAAATTTATAATGTACGGTATTTTACAAGATTATTTTTTTAAACAGAATAAAATAGATAACATTTTATTGAAAAAAAACCCAGATTTTACATCTATAGACGTAAGTTGATTTAATATGCTGAATCATTAATAATGGTAT
>NW_022728822.1:0-539 GCF_011630105.1 Anneissia japonica | reverse complement strand
ATATATTTATTATATATTTATTTATATATTTATTTTATATACTTATTTGTATATATATATATATATATATATTTATTTATATATATTATTTACTTACTTACTCTTCTTCGTACACTGGTGCACATAAGGTGTCTACAAAAGTCCTCCAACTGGGACGGTCTTGTGCCAGCCAGTTGAGCTCGTTCCATGTCTTTCTATTTTCCACTACTTCACGGTCCACCATACTCCTCCATGTTGATTTTGGTCTTCCTCTACTCCTTTTCCATCTGGTTGCCAATTTAAAACTAGTTTTACATGTCTCTTTTTGTCCATTCTGAGGATGTGGCCTAACCAATTCCACCTTTTACTTTTGACTTCAAGAATATTATTGATGCTCAGCTTGTTCCATAATTCTCTGTTTGATATGACTTCAGGCCAGATTATACGAGCGATTTTTCTCAGTAATTTTCCTTCAAAACCCCGAAGGCGTGATGGGAGTTTTTTCCGTTAGGTTCGAGAATTCTGCACCATACAAAAGAACAGTACGTACATTAGTCTTA
>NW_022728821.1:0-565 GCF_011630105.1 Anneissia japonica | reverse complement strand
GAATGTGTATGTGTGAACACGGTCATTTTGATTTTCTGGAGATGAATAAGTTACATTAAAAAAAATTAAAAAAAACACACTTTATAAGAACAATGAGGCTGAAATTGCTTAAAAATTAAGAACAAATTGAAGCTGAGGTAAAATTTCAAATGAGGTTTTTTATCTTAAAAAAATAGAAAAACCCAAAAATGATATCCCTACCTTATGCAGTAGGTGTGACTATGTTCCTCCATAATAAAGTACAGTAGGTGTACCTACCTGCCATCTGGGGCCAATTTTTGTGGGGCCTTTTTTCAGCTGCCATTTTTGCGGGGCCACTTTTACTACATTCTAGTACAATATGCATGCCTACTGCTGTACCTATATAATTTTCTACGTTTGAAAAATGTGTAAAATTTTCACAAGATTCACAATACGCAGAGTACTGCCAACAGGACCCATTATGAGATCGGAAAGACGTAAAGTGTACAGTAGTTCTATTTCAGCCCTACAGCTGAAAAACCAGGAGCCGGATGGAACGAATTGGGAACGGAGCTCAGAGTTCCTGAAATAACATTGAACAAAC
>NW_022728820.1:0-562 GCF_011630105.1 Anneissia japonica | reverse complement strand
TTGTGTGTGTGTGTATGTGTGTATGTATGTGCGTATGTGTTTATGTATGTATGTATGCGAGTATATTCAGTATATGCATATACAAGTAGTCTTTAGGTGCTTCATAATGTATCGTGAGACCTTGACAGGGATTGATCCCAGGACACTAGGATTTGGAAGACAAGCATCTTAACCACAACGCTTTTCAACTCCACTTGGGCTTGGTTTGGGTTAAATGTACTCTGTGCAAAAAATTACGACGTCGCGTAATCGACAGATCTATCATTTAAATGAAGGTAATTTAAATAGAGTTCATGGCTTATCATTTTACATATTATTTATTAGTGAACTCCTTCATGACAAGATTAAAGGCCAAGTGCGGGTTTGAAATAATTAATGTTTAATATAAAATAGAGGGATGGGGGACCACAAAGAACGTGATGTCACTTGATTTTGGAGCACGGTATTCGAAAACGAGGCTCGTGAACTGGGTCCCAAAAACGAAGTGGTGCTACAGGGTTTTGAGCTAGTGTTAAAAGATAGGGAATTTCCTAAAATGGACCGACTTCAAATGCTTGCATTC
>NW_022728819.1:0-929 GCF_011630105.1 Anneissia japonica | reverse complement strand
GTTATAACATTCGCTGTAGTTGTTTAGCAAACATAAAACGTTCTAACATTCGCTGTAGTATGTTGAAAATTACAGAAAATCCCCATGTATATTAACTGAATGACTGAACCTCTTATTGCACTCTATTAATTTTTAAAAAGTGATTATATAGTTATAAGCCTTGTGATTTGCAAGTCCCACGATTATACGCCCACGGATTCACACAACAGAATGGTGCGAGTAAAATCATTCAAAGAATATAATGCACAACGTCTGATTCATAACTTCATCAGCGCCATCACAATTATGTATTATTGCCATTATTGTGTTGTTGATCATCATCAGTTTAGGGTTTTGTCGCTATAACTTTTAGATTGAACGTGCACGGATATCCAAAAAGTAGTTTCTGTATATATGTATCGTGATACGTTTACCTTTAATAATAATAATAATTTTGGCTTATATAGCGCATTATGCTAAAACCTCAATGCGCCTAACAATAAAAATAAAAATGCTAGGAGAAATTTAAGAAAAGTAGCCTACATGTTAAAAAGGTGAGTTTTTAAAGCTGCCTTAAAATCAACAATGGAGGTTGCCTGTCGGGTTGTAATAGGCAAAGCATTCCAAAGGAAGACAGGAGCCCAAGAAAAAGAACGATTGCCATAATGCTTTGTTGACGGGCGAATAGAATGAGCAAGTAGAGAGACTGAACTAAATCTCAGAGACCTCTTAGTCTTAGGAATATAAGGATGAATTAGTTGTGAAATAAACATTGGCGAGGAATTATGAAGAGATTTGAAAATAAATAACAAAATCTTAAAAGTGATTCCCTGTGTTACAGGAAGCCAATGAAGGTGCCTTAACACAGGTGTGATAGTATTGCTTTACAGTATCTGAATTAGGTTTATACACATTTTCCTTATAGGCCTACTGCCAGTGTCGTATCTAGG
>NW_022728818.1:622-2765 GCF_011630105.1 Anneissia japonica | reverse complement strand
AGAATTCTATGTTCTTTGATGAGATGTAGTAAATCAGCCATAGCCTCTAATATGCCAATGAACCAAGCAAAGCCTTGTTGACTTCTGCCAAGAATGCTTTACTAGTAAAATGCTCAATAAATAATAATATTTATAAATTTATATTTTAGGCCAACTGCAATGTGTAAACAAATGTAAAAATGTTAAATAAAAGTAAGCAAATTGATGAAAATTGTTTTCTTCATTTTGTGTAATACTTTCATGTTGCACAGCGCATTGTAAGGCGTCACAGCGCGTCGCTACAGGAGGCGATCACTTCACGAAAAAAATCTCCCTATTTTTTGGTTTTCAAACTTGGGATCTCTGAAAATTCCTCCGACAGGATTCGAACCTGCGACCTCTCGCTAACAAGGCGAGCATCATAATCACTAGACCACGAAGGCTTCATGGTTGAACAGGTCCAAATAATTATCGGGAACATTGTATTACACAATGGTATGCCTCAAGAGGCGTTCGATTAGTATGAGAATAAGCATGAATAAACTTAAGATTATACAAGTGTCTACGGTTGATAGTAATGTATTTAAAGATATCAAAGAAAAATATACCATAGAGAGATTTTGAAATGAAAGAAAAAGAGAGAAGTTTAAATCGATTTTCAACTGAAGTGAGATGGAGAATGTAAGTCTTTGTACATAGGATAATTCACCCTTGCTCGCCGGAAAGCATGCTCTTGTCATTCTCTGTTGGATCTATTCTAACACTTGTAGGTGACCCTTCTGGTGTGGATACCAAGCCAGAAGTGCATATTCCATAATTGGTCTACAGATACCATTATACAGTTTATGAAATGGACCACTGGATCTGATGGGAGTCTTTTATAAAACCCAGCAGTGAAAATATGTGGTTCCCCCCTATCAAGTTTTGAATTAAAGGTAACCTCCAAATATTTCATAGACGAAACATGATGCAATATTTCAGAACCAATGGTATATTCCGAAAGGTCCACTGATTAATCTCAGATAAGAAAGTATAATACATACTCCAAGTATTGAAATACACGCCATCGTGTTGGGATTCAATATTTCGACATTAATTATGTCATCATCAGGAATGAAAAAATTATCCATATTAGCAAGCTTATATGCACTAGTACCAAAAGTGTTTAACCAATCAAAACATTACCTCTAGTAGGTGATATAGCAGTGATTTAAACAAAAGATCAAAGCATTCTTACTCTAATGATCAAAGATACCTACAAAGCTCTGAGCCCATTGTTAAGCAAAGGGTGTAGTCTACGTATAGCGAACGCTTCTTTAAACAATAGGATAGACCAGTTTCGGGAGCTGTCAATAATGTTAGTACTAGAAAATATTAAACCTAATTTACAGAGATCCGAAGTCTCCCGAAAATCGGCGGGTTCTCCCGATTTTTGAGGCCGTCTCCCGCCCTCCCGATTTTTATTAATATCTCCCGATTTTTAAAAATTTCCCGAAAATTTCACGAAAAATGTGATTTCCACGATGTCATAGAGCAATGAAACAAAAATTCTTATCTTAAGCCAATATACTATGGCGCTCGCTCAGCCATAAAATGTCATAAACAAGGCCAGGGAGTTGTTATTTAAGTTGTTTATCAAAATAACAACTCCAGGGCAAAGCAGGCGTGGTAGAACCGCCTTGTTTATCCTCCATGTTACGATCTTTTGCATCCAGCGCCGACCTCATTAAATGAGATGGCTGTCAGTTGAGTAAATACATTTCAACAAATTAACGAAATCAGAAATCACATATGGATGGGGCCCCAAGTTTTCGCCGCGAAGATTTGGAACAGAATCGGTGCATAAAAAATACTTTTTCTTTCAAGTAAGCTTCAGTTCTTTAATAACAATACTAAAAAATGATAGTTAATAGGTTTTGGTACTAAGCAGTCTTCCGAAAATGAAGTTTATTTTAATATTGATCCCAAAATACATGTAGGGCTTAGGCCTAGGCTCTATCTGCACTGCAGGGTATGCACTGTATGGTGTTGTGTTGGGTGGGCGTCTGTGTGTAGTGGTGGTCGTGACTCTGCGGCCTAAGGGCTAGTTACGCACACATAGATGGAGCCTAGCGAGGCAGGATTTAATGTTTTTTCATGGCATTATGTACCAGTTATTATAGGC
>NW_022728818.1:0-533 GCF_011630105.1 Anneissia japonica | reverse complement strand
GTATACCTTGCTAGAATTCTATGTTCTTTGATGAGATGTAATAAATCAGCCATAGCCTCTAACATGCCAATGAACCAAACAAAGCCTTGTTGACTGCTGCCAAGAACGCTTTACTAGCAAAATGCTAAATAAATAATAATATTTATAAATTTATATTTTAGGCCAACTGCAATGTGTAAAAAAATGTAAAATTGTTAAATAAAAGTAAACAAATTGATGAAAATCGTTTGTTTTTTTCATTTTGTGTAATACTTTCATGTTGCACAGCGCGTTGTATGAAAAAAATCTCCCTATTTTTTGGTTTTCAAACTTGGGATCTCTGAATTTATTACTTACATTACAGTCAACATTATCATTTTCAAGTATACCCTGTAATCCTAAAACATATTGGAATGCCTCACATGATTTAACATGATCAAATATAACACTATCAGATCGTGAAGAATGTTCTTTAAGTCTAGTTATTAATCACCTATCTGTCTTACCAATATAATCACTATTGCAGCCTGGACATTTAAAATGATAGACAACAG
>NW_022728817.1:0-1262 GCF_011630105.1 Anneissia japonica | reverse complement strand
GGGGGGGGACTTAACAATAGGTTATTAAAGTGCAGATCCGCTACCCACATCCACATATATACATGTGTTTTTTTTTTTAATTTAGTAGGGGTCTGGTAATATATCCACCCCGGCCCACACTTGTTGAACAACTTGTTTGGTATCTCTGAATGCCCGAAAATAGATACTGACACAAAATTTAAAGTTCATGGTTGGAGCTGATGTGAGCAACTATTGAAAATATGGCACTCTAGAAAGTGGCGTAACTATTATAGGTTTCCAGGGACTCTGGTTCGAGAATACAGTCGGGCCGCTAACATATAAATTGAAGTAATCTATAGTGAAACCATCCCCCACCGAACACCATCCCTATATTTCTGAGTCTAGAATTTGGGGACAGAAAAAATGTTAATAATAAAAGCGATTATTTGCAATATATTGCTATTTTACTGAAGTAATCCATAGTACCTGGTAGTCTAGGTTGTGCGAGTCGATTGGCCGAGCGGTTAAGACAGGGGAACCGTGACATACAGCCATAATATACAGCCATAATATGGTTCCGGTGGTGGAACAAGTCTTCTCGGATAAGGACTCTAAACCGTAGGTCCAGCGTACACAATTGGCTCGTGTGCACTTTAAAGAACCCAGCATATCATTCGAGAATAGTAGGGGGTTACCCCGGTGGACTGGTCCATTTCTAGTCCCTGTCCGGCCACAGAAGGAGCGCTTACGACGCGGCCAATGCCAGGTATCCATCCTACCTGCGAATCCTTCTACCATACTACGTATAAACTAGATCATACACACTATAGCTACGTAGTGACTCGATAAGAAGAAGAAGAAGAAGAAGAAGAGGAAGAGGAAGAGGAAGAGGAAGAAGAAGAAGAAGAAGAAGAAGAAGAAGAAGAAGAAGAAGAAGAAGAAGAAGAAGAAGTCTAGGTTGCGTTGCTGGAATATTGATTACAAATGTATTATTATACAGATAAATTATAGCTATTTTAGTATCATAAAAAAGCACAATATATACTGTATACTATACCGGTATCATACTGTTACTAATATTAATCTATATTAAAAATATTTGCTTCAACCGGACCATCCCGGGTCTAAATCTAAGTTTCGTGGCCTGAATAAGGGATGGGAGTAACTTTGAACGTATATAGGCCTAGAAACTTTGATCACAGCATGTTTTTGTGCTTTGTTATTACAAATGTTCACAGCAGATCCCTGGATAGCTGACTTGGTCGTCGTCGGGAAAAAATGGGGGGGGGGGGGGCGTGTGT
>NW_022728816.1:0-947 GCF_011630105.1 Anneissia japonica | reverse complement strand
GAAATGGGCCATTAAAATGTACGGTGTTTAATTATAAATTTATTGACAATTTTATGTGCAGTCTCGGCAGCCCATATTCGATCTACATAATTATATTTTTCGACATCTTTCACAGTCACTATGAGGCCTATCTTTGGTGTACTTTTTCGGAGATTTTAAAGAGGTTTCCCGGTATCAACATTCCATTGAACGATCTAGGTAATACCAAATTAAACACGTGCTAACCACTTAAAAGTACTAAAAGTGGTATGCATTATAGTGTGCCACCTAAATCGCGTGTTACCCATTTGAAACAATGTGCTACCCATTTGAAAGTGTGCAGCCCATTTGAATTAATGTACTGCGCGTTATGGATGTTTTTTAACGCATTTGGAATCATGTGCTACCCACTTCAAATAGATTGCTACCTATTTGAAATCATGTGCCCTGCATTTCAAATCGTTAGCTACCCATTTGAAACATTGTGCTACCCATTTCAAGTAGTGTGCTACCCTATTTTAAATCCTGGCTACCCATTTCAAATCGTTTGTTAACCATGTGACAATGTGCTACCCATTTCAAATAGTGTGCTAGCCATTTGAAACAATGTGCTACCCATTTCAAATAGTGTGCTACCCATTCGAATAATGTGCTGCCCATTTCAAATAGACCATTATACACATAAATAGACCATTGTAAACAACCGGTTTACTCATTCGAAATAATATGTACAATTCACTCTTCTGTACTAGGGTTGCCTCCCCAACCCGGCCTATCAAATGACAACGTTAATCCGGGTCTGTTTTAAAAAAAAAAAAAAGAAGAAGGAACGCAAGCCGATTTCACGGATCATCAGTTAATTGCGGTCTTTTTGATGATTCCAAGCCGTTATAACATACATATAGCCGATGATAGGGCAGTCGAAGTACAGTACTACATCAGTTCAGATAGCCAACCCTCTCTTTAGT
>NW_022728815.1:306-551 GCF_011630105.1 Anneissia japonica | reverse complement strand
ATTTTGACTATAATGGTAATGTGATTATGATGAATTTTACTATATAAAAGTGTCATTTCCAGCCATCTTGAGAGGTACTACTTCCTCAAATTTTCTCACCCCAACCCCCAGCCATGGTGGGGCTGCGGTGGTTGTGAAATCACGTTTTTGAAGTAACCCTATGTAAAGTACATACTCAAAGACGATGTTTTTAAGCTTTTTTTTCTATGTTTTTTTCTATGGTATATCACACACACATTAATAAG
>NW_022728815.1:0-288 GCF_011630105.1 Anneissia japonica | reverse complement strand
TTAATAAGAATAAGATCTCTATGGTTGTCAAAAATCCCTGATAAAAGATCATGTTTGTTTAATAATACTACTACTAATAATAATAACAATGATGATAATGACGATAGTAATAATTGATAGTAATATTAATAGCAATAAAAAGTGAAGAAAATTGTGCTAAATGCGAAAAAAAGTTGTGATTTCTTGATCATACTATAGTACATATAGTTAAAGCTTAGTAAGTTATAACTAGGCCTAAGTTGTCCTGGATATTAAGTAGATTCCTGATAAAAGATCATGAGAATTTTT
>NW_022728814.1:0-658 GCF_011630105.1 Anneissia japonica | reverse complement strand
TTTGCCAATCCATAGCCATGC
Organism: Anneissia japonica; assembly: GCF_011630105.1. Classification (NCBI taxonomy): domain Eukaryota; kingdom Metazoa; phylum Echinodermata; class Crinoidea; order Comatulida; family Comatulidae; genus Anneissia; species Anneissia japonica. The sequence goes on along the minus strand of NW_022728814.1, from coordinate 637 downwards.
GACAATTATTTGTGTTGTATTAGCCTAGCTGCAAACGCCATTGCGTGCTTCGCAATAATTATTTGATATTTTAACGCAGTGGATGCAGGGCTGTGGCTGTATGACGATGACTACATGAAGGTGAACCACCTTCATGTATGACGACGACTACATGAAGGTACTATATTCAATACAGCCGGCTAGCTGGTAGTGTACACTTTTGGCGCAAACTGACGACAAAGCAGATCTAAAGGCAGCTGACCATCGGGTACATAACGATTTCTGAGCTTGTGTTTTTCCAACAAGGGGCCTATCTAAGATTAAGGCCTACAGAATACTACGTGATACTACTCTGTTGCTATCTGCGACATAAAATGCGTTCAACTGACGCCATTTTCTCAACTGACAAACCATTGTTCCCAATTTCTAACGTAATTATTAAAAAGTTCTATTCTTTGTAAATGCTAATTGATGGTTAAATGTGTTGGACCTTAAAAGAGAACTAGCAAAATGATTTTTTGTTCTAGAGAGGATTTTTGATTTGCCATTAATAATAAAATCAACCTTAAAATCGTTTTTTGGCTTTTTTTTTTAATGAAGTTATAGGCGATTATATACGATTTTACCATGACGTCACTGGCGAAAAAGTAACAAAAGA
>NW_022728813.1:0-509 GCF_011630105.1 Anneissia japonica | reverse complement strand
AACCACCCTGGAACCCACGGGTATTTAATGAATTATGGCGAATTTTTTATTGCATACGGTATTTGTATTTGATAGGCATCGAGTTACTATAATATGACTTCATGTAGGCTATGCTTTCTAATTTTGCTTTGAAAAACTAAAGCATTTTGAACAAAACAAGAAACAGAGAGTATGCATGTAACCATCTAATTTATTTTCAAATTCTTGAAAGCGAAATTGTATATTTTGGAAATTTTGAATGAAATCTGTCAACCACGCTGTCATGGTCGAGGTTGGTTCACCTATCACGATGTATTCCAACCATCATGAGGTTATCTAAATGAGCATTTTTGTCATAACAGAACGCAAATTATTTTAAACTAGTAGGCTCATTGAATTATTATTGTTATTATTATTGTTGTTTTTGTTGTGATGAAAAGTTTAACACAAACAATATGATGGCTAAACGAATATTACATGTAAATATTTTTTTATTTGTTTGTTCCCCGGCAAATTATCTCGTCTTCCCC
>NW_022728812.1:0-696 GCF_011630105.1 Anneissia japonica | reverse complement strand
GGAAACATGCAAGATGAAATTGACCATACAAGTTTTGTGATTATATCAGAATGTAACACACATGGATGCTGTGGCAGTTCACCTTTTTCAAAAATTGCTCATACAGTTTTTAACAGACACACTTGGACATGTTAAGAAAATATGCTATTTTTCTGACGGCTGTGCTGCACAGTATAAAAATAGAAAAAAACTTTTTAAATTTGTGCCTCCATGAAGAAGACTTTGGTGTTCAAGCTGAAAATGGCACTTCTTTGCCACCTCGCATGGAAAGGGACCATCTGATGGTGTTGGGGGGACAATAAAGCGGTTAGCAGCCAGAGCAAGTTTACAACGCCCATTTGATCAACAGATTATCACTGCTTGCCAACTTTTTGAATTTGCAGATTCAGAGATTGACAAAATACATTGCCAGTTTGCCACAACAGAGCAATATTGGCAACAAGCAGAATTCCTGAAAGACAGATTTGAAAATGCTCGCACAATTCCAGGTACACGGAATTTGCATTCTTTTATTCCAGTCTCCAAAGAAGCGGTTACAGTTCGATCCTTTTCATCTGCAGCCGAGAAAAGACAGGAACTAGTAACTCTTACTGCAGATACCACAGTTCTGAGTGGTTTGGTCTTAAGTGGGTATGTTACAGCAGCTTATGATAACCATTGGTGGGTAGCGTGCATCAAGGAATATTACCCAGATAG
>NW_022728811.1:0-515 GCF_011630105.1 Anneissia japonica | reverse complement strand
GTCGCCCTCTATTGTCGGCGCCATTACTGGGGGGGGGGGGTGGCATTTGCGAAGTCGGGTACCGCGAAGTTTAGAGATACAACAATGCTGAGTTCAGTTTTCAATGCAGTAAACGACAACAGGGGTTTTTTCAAAAGTAGCAGCTGCATAATTAATGTCGTGAGTCTTCAACCTATATTTCATCACAATCCAAGATTAGTATATTTCGTGTATTTAAGACAGAATATTAATAACGATAGGAATTAGGCCCTAATTTAGGGGCCTCGATAGATCGTATATTACAGTATACTAGAAATTGCAAATTGCAAGTGAAGTGCTGCGAAGTACAACTGCATAAAATGTTCTTCGAACAAAATTATTTATGCGAGTCAAGTGAAAATAATGAATAATAAAAATATAACAAACCCAGCACGACCCATTGTCTATATATTATTAGAACAGCGTTGGTATAATAGTGTTTTGCTGCAGTGACATCTCTCTGCTAGCGATGGCTCGCTGCTGCTGGCGATGACTCG
>NW_022728810.1:0-898 GCF_011630105.1 Anneissia japonica | reverse complement strand
ATATATGTATGTATGTATGTGTGTGTGTGTGTGTAAAAAGATTCAAAGTTTAATCCTATCAAAATCCAAATAATTTATTATTTAAATTTGTTTGATTTATTAGAGCACATAATCATACCATGGCATTATTAGAAAATATATAGTTTCTCTTGTTTGTTGTTAGAGAGGTCACAAATCACCAGTAAAAGTATCATAGCAAAGAAAGGTAGGGTCTACATGTAGGCTTAGTTTTTTAGTATTCAATAGTTAGGATAGTACTACTTACTAGACTACTACTACTAGAAATACACTAGGCCTAGCCCTACTCCTATTATAATTTAGTTGATTGTAGTTATCGGAGCCTAAATAGTAGATGCTGTATGCATACTTCAGTCATTTTGGCCTATCAGAGGGCCTAGATCTACCAATGCAGCAGTCCAGGCTAGGAATGAGCAAACAGCCTGCCTAGCGCTAGGCTAGGCATGGATGAATCCTAGGCTAGGCTAAATAAGTTACTAAGTAAAGTAGGATGGGTTCCGCCCAAATGCGTATTCCTGCCTACCTCAACATCGTCCCCATAAAATAATGTAGATTTCCTTAATGAAAACCACTGTCTTTTCCATTTTTGAGACATCTTCGTACGCTTCATCAACCACCCATCTTTCATATTTTCTAAATCCGTTTCTTTTTCGACATGATCTGCACTACTGCATCTGCTTTCAGCATTTGAGTTAGAGCAACTAGTAGATCCTTGTTGTTGATCTTCGTCAGCCATGTTGAATTTGTGTTTGTTTTCCTGACGAGCGCCCTTTACGATACACGGTTATAATCAGGAGAGGGCGCTCCTCCTCCCGGTCGCGATTTTTTTTTCCGTACGAAACATTTGCATGAAACTTCACTCGGGCCATCTCGGATTGAC
>NW_022728809.1:0-643 GCF_011630105.1 Anneissia japonica | reverse complement strand
ATACTCAGTTAGGCCCATGTGGCCGAATCTGTGAAAAACGACCATGTTAAAAATTGGCCAATTTTTGCAAAAACCATGAGCTGTAGCCCATACTTTTTTTGGACGATTTTTCTGACCCCTCCATTTTCCCGTTGTTTCGTATTCTATGTCACGTACAGATCACAAGAGTCCTCTGCAGGTTGATAAATACCACTTAAAGCCTATAGTTTTAAGCTTAAATAATGATAAATCGGATGATACTCAGTTAGGCCCATGTGGCCGAATCTGGGGAAAAACAACCAGGTTAAAAATTGGCCAATTTTGGTAAAAACCATGAGCTATAGCCCATACTTTTTTTTTTTTGGACGATTTTTTTTATCCCTCCATTTTTCCGTTGTTTCGTATTCTACGTCACGTACAGATCACAAGAGTCCTCTGCAGGTTGATAAATGCCACTTAAAGCCTAGTTTTAAGCTTAAATAATGATAAATCGGATGATACTCAGTTAGGCCCATGTGGCCGAATCTGTGAAAAACAACCATGTTAAAAATTGGCCAATTTTGGCAAAAACCATGAGCTATAGCCCATACTTTTTTTTGGACGATTTTTTTTATCCCTCCATTTTCCCGTTGTTTCGTATTCCATGTCACGTACAGATCACAAG
>NW_022728808.1:0-2426 GCF_011630105.1 Anneissia japonica | reverse complement strand
GAAGTGGGCATGGTCGGGCGTCGCTCAAAATGTCTTGAAAGTTGTCCAGAAAAATGACAATTTAGGGGTTTCAGAGGCTTATTTAATCGATTTTATAGATAGATAGACTACTAATATGGGGAAAATACATATTGTTTTTTCTCCCCAACAAATTGTGGTTTTTCTTCTTTTTGGGGAGAAAGAAAATTATGTGGGGGGAAATTCCCCCTAGCCCCTGCTAGCACCGCCACTGGACTCTGTTAATCAAAAACTCTTTTTTTCTAGACAAAAAAGGGTAAAGGTAGGAGAATAACCCATAACTCACAGCATCATTGTGCTGAATTGCAAAACATATTACAGTAACTTGTTTATATTTATCAGCAAAATCTTCAAGTGGCCCTAGGAGAGAACAGGCATGCCATTCACAGAGCACAACGGTGGTATGATGCCACAGAAAAGGCTAAAGGCTACACTGTGGGTCCAGAACTTCAGTCTGACTTGGAGACAAGGGAACGGTTAACAAGGCCTCTGGTTAGAGTCTACCAACGACACCCAGCCACTAACCTTCCTGAGGCACAAGACATCATTAAGGTGGGTTTGTAAATTGATCTAAAAGCGAATTTATTCAGGATCTTATTTAAGTGCAAGATAAATAACAATTTTTTTTCTTGCAACATTTTTTTAATCAATAGCTAGTAACCTTGTGACAGTACAAATTTTAAGATGACATAATGGTGCTGTATGCGATGGTTTGAAAAATAAGTCTCATTATAAGGCTTGGCAGTGGAGGAGCGGAATGTCTGGTGTACACAAAATGAATAACTTCAGAAATGTCTAATAAACGTTTACAAAGTTGTTTACTATCACCAGCAAGGTCTTGAAATATTTGTAATGTTTGATACTTTTTGCCTCTAGTTGTCAAAGCCTCATTGTGTTCGGTAGACTTGTGCTACTAGCCAATGCAAAAGAAATCCATTAACCAATAAGAGTAGCTTGTTTATGCTATCTGCCCAGAGCGAGGTCAAAACTTTACCACTGATCACTAGAGTAAACAGTATTTGGATACACAGTTATTTATGATTGTTTATAAAACTGTTTACTCTTGTGTGAGGTGGGTTTGAACCTTTGTGAGTGGGTGTTTGTGGCTGTTTGTAAAGCTGATTACTTTTGTGAGTGGTGAACTCTAGAGAAATTATAGTATTTTACAGGATTTGAACCAAGGACACTAATTGAATGAAAAGCAAGAATCTTTAACCACCAGACTACAATTCCACTTTAAAAGAAAAAAGTTTTGAATTGTCTCAACAGTAGACCAGTAAAATCCTATTATTACAATGATAATAGTAATAATTGTGAATTTATATAGTGCATAACTTAAAGACCTATGTGCTTTTACAGGTGAAAGTGCAATATAGTCAGGAGATAAATTATTCTTCAATATACCTAATAAATAAATATATTTCTTTCATTACCTATTTCCTGTCTATATTTTCTTTTACTTCACTATATTTTCTTTCTTTAACCTTTCATTCCTTTTCCATCTTTTATCTATCTATGATGAATGACAATGATATATTGTTTGGTATTTTCAGGGTGCAGGAGCTCTTGATCATTCCCTGATGACAACCAGCCGGAACATAGCCCTCATGGGAATGGCTAGAAGCCGTCTTCAGGATGATATTCATCATAAGAAAGCCGGAGCGAGCGTAGACTCTGCCGTAGTGCGCATGCGCAGACGCCTAGCCAATCATCGCTGGGTGATGGGTAGTGTGTAGAAGAATCTTGCTGAAAAGTCAGAAAAAAAAACACCAAAATGTGATTTAAAAATTCAAATTGTATGCAATACCGTGTCTTTAATTAATGCTGTGCTCTTTATATCAATAAATATATGCAATCAGTAAATTATTTGTTGTGTAATTTACTATTACTCCTGAGAAAATAATTTGATGCAAATTCACAGTATAATTAATTATTTTTGTAATAATATTGTATTGTATTCAACCAACGTAGGAAAGGAAATATTCTAAACTGGTATTTATAGACTAAGAGACCGTATGGATTCTAGATAATATATATATATATGTATATATACTATGCTTTTATTTCTGGAAAACGCAACACTGTATCGACAAGTTTCATTCAGATATTTAGTAAATGTAAATAAGTTGATTATAAAACTCTACACTATCAAGTTTTGTCACAAGAGTATCTCTGATTTGCTCATATATCAGTATATCGTATCACACCCATTTGTGAGCAAATCATTGTAGTTGTCTCATAAAATATATAACTGAAAGTAATGTGTTAGGAAAGGATTATATTATTGAATATAGCATCTAATACATTAATGCAGAAATATAAGAAATCTACTGAAACAGTAGGATGCAAGGCCATGAGAGCTACTTAAAAAGATATTGTAATAGGGAAATATTCACAAGAAATGTGCT
>NW_022728807.1:0-895 GCF_011630105.1 Anneissia japonica | reverse complement strand
GTGTGTGTCTGACCATGGAGTTATAAAATGATTATAACTCCATGGCCTGACTAACCCAATTTTTTTAATTCACGTATTACTATCATTTCAATTCTATTTCTTTAATGTTACAAATGCAATCAATGGGCCAATATCCGCACAATAAAAAAGACATGACAAAAGGAGACAAGTTGAAAACATATATATGTATATATATGTTGAGAGCATAGTAATAATTATTTATGCATTATAGGGTAGGGACGTCACTACGCTAAGGTCTTAATGAGCCGCATAAGCCAACCTAATCAAACTATGCATCCCGGGGTAGGGACGTTACTCCACTAAGGTACTAGTGACCACTCGCATACACCCCACCAAATATTGACAAAAAGGTCTTTACATTTAAGGACTTCTCTGATAGCATTTTTCTTAGAATAAGGAAGATCGAGATGAACAGAAGACGCGAGCGAATTCGAGTGAGGTAGAGCTGAATGCAAGAACCGAGTAGTGTGTCCACGGAAGAGAAGAAAAGCAGAGTAACGGTTGTGGCGAAGGGTCATTTACATAGAACGGGCAGGGGGAGAAAAAAAATGAAGAGGTTGGCCAGGAGATCAAACGATGTCATAACAGAGGGCTTTAAGCAGGAAGTATTGTTGTCGTTGAATGAAAGGAATAATTTAAAAATAAGAAGAGACAGTTGGATAAGTATGTAGCGTGATCAGAGAGAAGTCGAGCAACGTAAAGTAATTTGAGTGATTCACATTTAGGAAGGAGACCATATATACAACAAGAACACTCTGTAGCAGGTTTATGTATAATTTATATATAAAAGCCATAGTAACGGAATCCGAATTTGTAGATGGAAGAAATTTGTGAGTTCCTTTTTTTAGGTTATCTGAGATTAAAATGCCATGGT
>NW_022728806.1:0-584 GCF_011630105.1 Anneissia japonica | reverse complement strand
TCTACAGAGCCAAAACTTCCAGGAGTTTTGACTCTGTAGAGCGAGACAGCTGGTGTATCGGGTGGTTGACAAGTTAATAATAATAGTTATATCATGGCTAAACCAAAATTGTTAACCTCTCTCACTATTATTTCTCTGTTAATTCTAGAACTTTAACAAAGACATGATGTTAGCAGATGTAATCATTACATTCTGCGAGGAAGCCGGAGACATACCAGAAAACTTAAGTATGCTTACAGATGACAGTAGAGTAATAAAAATGCGATACTCTTATTCAGAAGAGCAAGGTATATTCATGTTTTTTTATCGCTTTAAAATTGTCATGACAGGGCACCATACTACACCCTTAAGCAAATAATAAAGATTATATTTTAAAGCATTAATTGTTATAGTATATATCTGTACTGTAAATAATTAAAGATTATATTCTAAAGCATTAATTGTTATGTAGTATGTATTGCTTCATGAATAGAACTAACAATAGTGTTTACAGTATGGTATCTTTGTCAAAGTTAATGGTCTGTTCAAGATTAGTCTTACTTGGAATTAATTGCTCAGGGGCTAACTTTCCTAAATACAGTAAT
>NW_022728805.1:0-981 GCF_011630105.1 Anneissia japonica | reverse complement strand
ATTTACCACTGTCAGATCAGGGTTGAGTCTGATGTTCAGCACTGGTTTGTGTGCTAGTGCACAACTCTCCAATCTTCTTGTCATGCTTCCTTAGGAGCATTAAGTGGATGCTAGTCTGTTGATATCAGTTACTATTTTATTAATTATGAGTACTTTGCAATGTCTGTTACATCTGATTTCTTTTGACCATGAGCTTGGTAAGTGCTTCTATGAACTAACAGAATGAAAAGTTATACCAGTTGTTGAATTTCCTTGGTATGAGAAAATAAAATTAATAGATGGCACCCTCGCTAGAAATACCATTATGTGCTGGTAAAGGATGGTGTGTTGTGATATAAACAGGAATTAAACTTTAAAATGCTTTATATGTATTTAATTGTGCTGACAGACCAAATGTACATGTTCTAGTATCATTATCGGTTGGCAGCAGGTTTCACACAAATTATAAAAAAAGTCTTCAAGGCTGAGGCTTTTTTTTGTGTTATGAGTTATCTGTTAGTAATCTGAAGACTCAAAATTAAACTTCAAGACGCCAGAAAAGTAGAAGTTGAAACATCGGGGTACTCAACCAATCAGCCTACCTGGATATTAGAATTAACATAATTCCTAATCAACTTAGTTCAATAAATTAACTTATTTAGCAATCAACCAACCTAGACATTCAATCAGCCTAATTACCAATCAGTCAACTTATTTAACAGTCAACCAAACTGAACATTAGTCAATCAACAAACAGTAGTTGTTACCAATCACGCAATCAACTTGGAAATTTTAAAGTTTATATGATTCTCATTTGTTACCTTTTCCCCATAATTGCTTATTTTAGGTCCATTTTCATGTAATGTATTACTGTACTTCATATTGCTTTTTTTCATTTCAAAAGGAAAGGAAACTTCTAATTGATTTGAATAGTTTTAAAAAAATAGTACAGTAAATTAAATGAGTGGTGCTTATAATAAGTGAAACTAATTAAAGTGTCAC
>NW_022728804.1:3181-6331 GCF_011630105.1 Anneissia japonica | reverse complement strand
CATGACGAACTAACAACCTGTTTCAAACTCGCTCATAAAAAACTCCTAATATGCTTTTAATTATTCGCACTACGGTAACTTGACAGTACAAAAAACTATATATCAACACTTTATGAAGTAATGTCGACCAGATCGAGCTCAAAATCTAAACGGGCTTGCATGAAATCCCTCGACAAATTGTCTGAGTCTTCCGTTGGTACGACCATTGATGGACTTCAGCCTACCGCCCAGCCTGCTTCACCCGTACCAGTAAAAATCAGTACCTCGGAACAACAACAAGCCTGACGGCAGACCCGTCGTCCTCATTGAGAGATGTTAAGCAGCTTCTCTGACGATAAAGGACTTGTAAGTATTGTTGCTACGACGATAAGCAAACACATACTATCATCACCCAACCTTATGGATAAGATTATTGCATCAATATGCGAAAACGAAATAGTCCATAAGATCAATAAGTGATGCAATTCTTGACCACGTCAGCCAAAATATTCATAGCAGTGTTGCCCTATACAACGAGACTTTAGCGGTGGACATCACCTCTCTACAAGAGGAAAACGATAAGCTAAGGAACGAATATCGATGTATGGTGGACAAAATCGACTATCTTGAACAGTACAGTAGGCGTAATTGCCTGCTATTACACTGACACATTAGCTTTAGATGTTATAACAACTCGTGTCTGTGATGATGTTGAGCTAATCGATATTGACCGTACACACCGTCTTGGACGGAAGAAAGTACACCAGGTCAACAAATCCCGCACTAAACCACGTGCGATTATCATAAAATTCTCCACCTACCGCACACGAGCTGAGGTATTTCGCAACAAGAAATTGCTGAAAAAGTCATCCTTCTTAGGCGAGCAGATTAGAGGCTATTTTGGAGTAGAGGTGGCAATGGAAGTACTACCGGCTGGTTTTGATATTTTCTGAAAATATACGTCTTGAGAGGTTCAGAACTCAAAATTACCCAAAATCCCTTTGGGGAATACCTCCAAATTACGCATTCAAAATGGCCGCCAATTTTCCGCTTTAAATTATAGTTTTAGCTAAATTATATAAAAAATTAACATTACTCGAATAATAATTATCAGCAATTGGTAAAACTTACTCAAAATATTCGTTAATCATCGAAAATGAATCTGGCGTTAAGAAAAACTATAATTTCAATCAACATAGCAACCGTTGCTATGTAAATTAAATTTCCTATTCTATTTATGAAATTTAAGTATACAGGAAGCTTTAAGTTTATTATAATCTTCATTTACATAGGTTTTATGAATATTTTTAACATCTGAATTATCTATTATTATTATAGAATAGAATTATGTAAAAAAAATCCTGAAACCTTTCATATAATTGCATAGCAACACTATTTTTATCGTCCATAGCAACGAAGCAAACTCAGCAGAATTGCTGTACATTTGTCATTGACCAAGCAAAAATCATGAGATACAATATTTTTATATAATAAACATCTCTTTATTGGACAAAGTTTACACATTGACGTATAAAATACAAGGTCATCACCATAGTAACTGTTGCCATGCAAATTTCAATTTCCTATTTTATTTATGAAATTTAAGTATAAGGAATGCTTAAAGCTTATTGAAATCATCATTGTCATAGGTTTATGAATATTTTTGTATTCAAGTTATGTATTATAGAAGAGCAATATTTAAAAACACAAAATCAAGAAACACCTTTATAAGTGCTATGGAACTTTTATAAGTCCATAGCAACGAATGAAGTTCACATAATTGTTGTTATTAATTGTCTTACGTAAAATATTATTAGATTTGCTTATACATTTTTTTTAAAACTAAATATCTCAGCAAGTAGCTGTATGGGCATGGGTGGCCCCAGCCAGAGCTGCTCCACCTCCGCTAAAATTAATTAAATAAGCCTTTGAAACCCCTAAGTAGTCTAGAGAACGTTTTTCAAAGTGTGTGGGGGGAGTGGGCACTAATAAGAAGAATTGAAATATGAATGGGTTCAAATTTAGGGGTGGCGGCCAAAATTTTTCCCAAAACCCCCAAAAAGGAAGGAGGGGGGGGGGAGGCTCAGTGGTCCTCCCCGGGAGCATTTTGATTTCTAGATAGCGGGAAATGAGCTTTCCCTATTTTGAGCTACGTGTCTATTAATGACTTAAGGACTTTAAAATCCTTGAAAAATCAAGGTTTTCCAACTCTCGAAAACGGTCAGGTAAACTTTCTCATTCTTGTTATGTACAGTAAATAGGTCTGTTGTGTGTGCATACATACAAAAAATGAGTAGTTGCATACGTGTTCTTTTTCCCATGAATCGATAAACTGGTTTAACTATTGGAAAACTAGTATTATAAAGAACATGTTGTTGATGATATAATTATGCCATCAGGAAACTTGTATTTAAGAACAAAATGATGCTTATGATATAAATATTCCACCAGTAGTGGGTACAGTTGTCAAATCCTCTGTAAAATAATGAATCGATCAACTGGTGGAATGTTCTTCATAATACAAGTTTCCAATAGTTAAACAAGCCTCACCTGACGGTGTGGTTGTGACTGTTGTCTTGTCCGTAGTAGGTACAGTTGTCAAATCCTCTGTAAAATAATGAATCGATAAACTGGTGGAATATTCATATCATAAACATCATTTTGTTCTTAAATACAAGTTTCCTGATGGCATAATTATATATCATAAACAACATGTTCTTTATAATACTAGTTTTCCAATAGTTAAACAAGCCTCACCTGATGGTGTGGTTGTCACTGTTGTCTTGTCCGTAGTGGGTACAGTTGTCAAATCCTCTGTAAAATAATGAATTGATAAACTGGTGGAATATTGGTGTAAAATAATAAATTGATAAACTGGTGGAATATTGGTGTGGTTGTGACTGTTGTCTTGTCTGTAGTGGGTACAGTTGTTAAATCCTCTGTAAAATTGTAAAATAATGAATCGGTAAACTGGTGGAATATTTATATCATAAGCATCATTTTGTTCTTAAATACAAGTTTCCTGAGGGCATAATTATATCATTAACAACATGTTTTTCATAATACAAGTTTTCCAATAGTTAAACAAGCCTCACCTGATGGTGTGGTTGTGACTGTTGTCTTGTCTGTAGTGGGTACAGTTGTCAAATCCTCTGTAAAATAATGAATCGA
>NW_022728804.1:0-3027 GCF_011630105.1 Anneissia japonica | reverse complement strand
CCCCATGGTAATAATACTCTGCCACAACTCTAACAGTAGAATGTCTCCGAGTTTACTGGCCTAATAATACCGGAAAATAGAGTGTAAATAGTATTGCAGTCCAAATTTTGATGGCCCATCATTTTCGGCTGGCCCACAAGGCTTGTGCCTTATTTGCCTAATGGTTAATCCGGCACTGCCATCTGTGATAGTTTATAAAGCTTGGATGAGGTCTGCCGATGAACCGATATTTTAAATTTTAACTGCAGATTCGGACCAATGTTGGGCAGGAGAATTCACACAGATCATCATTGGAATCTATAGAGTTGCAATACAACAATGTTAGATTCCTACGAGTAGTGGCAGGTGACAGATTTACTACTAGAATTAGAGAAAAATCTGATGGTGGAATGGGCTATAACTAAGACATAGGTATCGAAGTGGAGTTTCCAACAAGATATGGACAAAATAAGAGAAATTTGGGAAGATATGTATGTATATTATAAAATATAGAGTATGTTATCAGAATGTATAAAGATACTTTAAGTCAAGAAATAAAACCATTGTACAATGCTTTATATAAAGTTAAAACATATGGCTTGATGCAAAATGATGAAATTTGGGAAGATATGTTGATCAAATCTTGAGTACCTAAACCAATGGCTAGTCTCAGTCTATATAGTGATTGTTACCATAGTGAGGACACTGTATTTTTGTACACCACTGTTTCATAATTTTCTAATCATAAATGTATGTGGAATTATCTGAGATGTGTTACTGTATAACTGAATTTTATCCTATTATATTAATAACAGTATTACATTTTGGTTTTTCATTATACATTAAAATGTGCATAGAAATGGTTGTTATGGTAATGACGTTTTGTTCTACACACCATTACATAAATTTACAAACTGATTTTATATGGAAATTAAAAACCGTATTGTGATGCAATATATGAAATTATATTTGAAATTTATTATTCATTAATGTTCTCCTATGATATTTAAATTTTAGTGGTGATAATTCACTGTTGGTCTGATGAAATGAAATAAATATTAATAAACATTTAATAAACATTTTTCATCACACTTAAAGTTTTCATTAAGTTTGCTAGCAATGGTTGCTATGGTGATTACCTATTTTTAACACCATTATGTACAACTTTTATCAACAAAGACCGTGTGTTATTTAAAAAAAGTAAAGCCAAATTAACAGCAATTCTAGTGATTTTTATTCGTTGCTATGGCGATAACAATCATATTGTATTCACATTATGATGTTATCTTTCATTTATGTTATCATACAATATTAATATTTACTAAAGATCTCTCAAAAAAACTTTAATTATATCAATAAGTTTCAGGTTTTCACTTTAATAATTAAACAAAAAAATAGGATATTTTAATTAGCAACAGTTGCTATGGAGATGACCTAGCTTTTATACTAAATTGTGTTATCTTAGAATATTTAATAAACATTTTTTCATAAATCCTAATTTATTACTAAACTTTAGGTCTTCATTATATACTCATTTTATGAAAAAATAGGAAATTTTAATTTGCATAGCAACAGTTGCTATGGTGATGACCTTGTATTTTATACACCAATGAGTTCAATAAGTGATGTTTAATATATAAATATATTGTATCTCATGATTTTTGCTTGGTCAATGACAAATGTACAGCAATTCTGCTGATTTTGCTTCGTTGCTATGGACGATAAAGAGTGTTGCTATGCAAATATATCAAAGTTTCAGCATTTCTTTTTACATAATCCTATATGATGATAATAGATAATTCAGATGTTAAACATATTCATAAAACCTATGAAAATAAAGATTTTAATAAACTTTGAGCTTTCTGTGTACTTAAATTTCATGAATAAAATAGGAAATTTAAATTTGCATAGCAACGGTTGCTATGGTTATTGAAATTGTAGTTTTTCTTAATGCAAGATTCATTTTCGATGGTTAACGAATATTTTGAGTAATTTTCACCAATTGTTAATGATTATTATTCGAGTAATGTTATTTTTTATATAATTTACCTTAAATTATAATTTATAGCGGAAAAATGTCGGCCATTTTGAATGCGTAATTTGGAGGTGTTCCCCCAAAGGGATTTTGGGTAATTTTGAGTTCTGAACTTCTCAAGACCTATATTTCTTTGAAAAAAAATTAAATTTAGCCGGTAGTATTTCCATTGCCACCTCGACGATTTTTAGAGGACTTTTTGGCCATAATCTGCTCGCCTAGAAGCCACGTGGTCTCTTGATTTTTTTTTCCTTTCTTTTTTTCATTCTGATTATTATGGTATAATGTTGTATTTGTCGTCGCCTTGCATTTATTAATAATAATTGTTTTTATCAATAATATTAATATTAATATTATTTTTATGTTTGTGTTATTATTATTATTATTTCTATTTATCATTTTTTTATTAATATTATTATTTTATTATCATACTCTTGCTATTATTATTATTATTATTATTATTAATACATTATTATTATCATTATTATATTGATCTTCCCTAAATTGACATCCTATTATACTTTTACTATTTTACAGGATGCTTCTGTTCCTGCAATACTATCATAGCATTTACTTAATCAATATTATTGTTGTTATTGTTATTATTCAGTATTATTATTATTATTTTCTTTTATTATGCGATTCTTATCATTACACTGACATTATACTGTTACTATAGCTTTTGTTCAATGGTTATTATGATCCTTATTCAGTGGTGGCGCCAGGATCTGCCCAACGGAGGGGCTAAAGACCCCGACGGAGAGGGGGGGGGGAGCTAGTGGAGCGAATCGAGTCTCACTTGGCTGGGGGCCAGGGGGGCTGCCTAGGGCCCCCGGTGGGGGTGCAGGAGGCGAAGCCCCCTGGAAGCCACGGATATTTGATGAATTATGGCGAGTTTTTATTACTTATTTGATAGGCATCGAGTTACTATAATATGACTCCATGTTTTAGGCTATGCTTTATAATGTTGAAATCAGCTTCCAAAACCAAAACATTTTAAATAAAGCAAGAAA
>NW_022728803.1:0-517 GCF_011630105.1 Anneissia japonica | reverse complement strand
TTTCTTAATACCTATAAATAAAAATATAAATATTAATTGACATCTAAAAGGAAACAACTACCCAACATTTATTATTGGATCCAGATGAATTTTCCCAATGATGTTTGATTTTTTTTTGTTTTATTTTTGCATTCTCTTTCTTCTACAATTTTTATCTAATTTGGAATTTCAGCACATGTCTATCAAACCTTTTTTAGAATAATTACAGAATTGTTAATTTCTGAAGAATTAAAATCATCATTATAACTGCTGTTATTATTATTGCTGTTGTTTTTGTTGTTGTTGTTGTTATAGTTTACAATAACACTCTTGTTTTCATTTTGTGCTCCAAATTAGTTGTTTTTAATCTATTTTTTTATTGAAACATAATTTCCTTATTTGTTGGTTTTCCTAGTTTTATTGTCATTTTTAATAATAAATTTACATAGTTACAATATTTCCTAATATCTTTATAATAATATAAATATAATAATAAATATATATATGTGCATATATATGTATGTATTGTATGTATTTA
>NW_022728802.1:765-1352 GCF_011630105.1 Anneissia japonica | reverse complement strand
AAATTGCACGTAGATGACGTCACGCATGTCTGAGCGCGTTGAAAAGCTTACCATGACTATTCCAAGGCGAAGACAAAATGATCGATGTAGCGACCGTGTGCGTAACTCGTTGCAATTTTGAGATATCGTGCGAACAGAAAAGAGGAGAAAGAAAGAAGAATAAAACTAGATTTGAACTCGTCACTGAGGACGAGTTAGGTGATCCGCCGTACTTTGACCTTCACGAAGCACGTACGGTTCTGATTGAAAAATATTATATGCTAAAACATGCTCTATTTAAGAGTAATTTTGAGCATTTTAATAGGAATTTTAAAGGAAAAGAGTAATTTTGAGCATTTTAAAGACTTAAGAATGTGTACACATACGTCTTAACGTCCTTGCGCACGGTAGTATTAATACAGTGTCACAATCCCAACACATGTAACCGAAACGTAAGTTCCAGCTTCAGTACGTGCTGTTTGCGTGGAAATGAGCGTACGGCGCGTAAATTTTGGAATATTCAAAATGACCTGAAACGTGCTTTAAATTATCTGAAAAGTGATATTAACAATTTTAAAATGTTAACGCACAAGTACGAATACCTTATA
>NW_022728802.1:339-662 GCF_011630105.1 Anneissia japonica | reverse complement strand
TCTTTTATGAAAGAAAGATGAGAAGGCTCCAAAAAAGCATTCTTTTTGAACATGATGACGTCATCAAAATAAAAAATAAAGGGACACGTCCGAAAGAGAATTGATTTAGCTATAACATACTCATAGGTGGGAGACAATCAATCAAAATAGGCGAGTACGTTCAAACGAGTATAAAAAGTAATGAAGTCATATATAAAAATTCAATTTTTCCTAATTCAAATGGCAATATGATGACGTCACAATGTCCGATCAGCCATTATGAAGTAAAAAATCGTATCTACAACTCATGTGCTTTCAGATTATGTAACAAAAATTGGGGGTCA
>NW_022728802.1:0-313 GCF_011630105.1 Anneissia japonica | reverse complement strand
GCCTGGTTTTATGCATATATAAATGTTGACGCACGCGTACGTGCACGCTAAAAGGCGCGAACAGAAAATTAAGGTACATAACATTCAACCTTGACCTGAAGCTTATGCTCACCTAATATGATTAGGAAATGACCAATGGTTAAGATTATATGGGGTCATCAACGTTTTGAAAAAAGAGAAATGAGGGGGTCAGAAAAAACAATTTTTTTGACCATGATGACGTCATCAAAATATAAAAAGAAGTCTATTATATGAAAGAGAATTGTCTCAGCTATAACATACTCAAAGTTGGAAGACGATCGACCAAGGATAA
>NW_022728801.1:0-765 GCF_011630105.1 Anneissia japonica | reverse complement strand
ATATATAAAGTCATAAAGTTTATATGTATTTGTTAACAGATTAAAGCGAGTCAACAACTTCAACAGCTTCAGGCGTGTCAACAATTCAGGAGGAACAACCTCAAAATACCATGCATCCCAAAGTGGCTACCGAAGTAGGATGCCCGAGGCAATAAATACAGTTAAATAGTAATATTGGCCAATATTTGAATTCAATACTTAACATTTTATACATTCTGTTTTGATCAACTGAATAAGAAATAATAAGCATATATATACGACCGTCTTAATGTTTGTTCTATGACGTATGAATTAGTTTAATAAACTTTAAACAGAATTAATGATGGAATATTTGACATAGGCATATGCCTATTTAATTATGCATAGTTTATTTGCCAATCGATACAGGCACTTTGTCATACCTTTTCACCAACTTCTGCCATTGAGATGATTATGAATAACAACTTATTTCAGTTTAAAAATAATCTTTTTATTGTTTACACAGTCTAAATTTTTTTTTAAATACTTTTATATGGATATGTACATCGGAACTAAAAGCTGATTGATTGATTGTAAAAATCACCATAAGCAAATATTGTATAATATGAGAAACCAAAATTTGTCTTATTGTGGAAGATGATAGTGAGAGAGATGTAGATAAATAAAAATAGATATTGTTAAAAACAAGATATTTGTCTGTCATATTTTTAGAACAACTTTAACACGCATATTCAGTTGATACCGTATGTCAGACTGTCATACATAAAATTCTCTCATATACCGGTA
>NW_022728800.1:0-685 GCF_011630105.1 Anneissia japonica | reverse complement strand
ATCATCCCAGTTTTTTGTGTTACATATTTTCTTGTCATAACCGATGAAAATTCCTAGAAACTTTAATGGTTCCTGAATAAAAGTAATCCCACATGTATCATTTGATTTGTTTTTATTACAACCAATCCACATACCTTTGGTTTTGATTTTATTAAGTTTCAGACCTGAAACACTACAAAATAATTTGATTTCCTTAAAGAAATTGCTTATGCTTATTTCTTCTTTTGCAAATAACACAGTATCATCAGCTATTTGAGCTATTTTTACATTCTCTGTTTCATGAAATGATGGTAGATCAATACCTTGACACAATTCGTTGTTTCGTATATTAATTGCCATTAATTCTACTACTAAAACAAATAGCAAGGCTGAAAGGGGACATCCTTGACGGATCCCACATTTCATACAAAAAAACTCTCGGATATCCATCCGTTGTTAATTGTGAAGCACTCTGTGTCAGTATACAAAACTTCTACCCAATGTATAAAACGCTTTAATCATGAATCGCCTGTCAACAGAGTCGAAAGCTTTGGCGAAGTCTAAAAAAATGAGGGCTCCCTCTTTATTATTTGCTTCGGTATATTCAAGCAAATCATCAATTAACCTAATGCTTTTGCCAGAAATCTCCCCTGAATATATCCCTTTTGGTCATTATTTACAATAGTACTAATTACTGCCTGTATTC
>NW_022728799.1:0-1305 GCF_011630105.1 Anneissia japonica | reverse complement strand
ATATGTTTGATATTTTATGAGAGATGAATGTATCAGCTTCAAAATAAAAAAGATTGCGCAGCCATTAGTGATTGACAGTATGTAGTGCGCATTGAGAAAAGAAGGTGCTCTCCATTTCGTCATGTTCAATTTTTTGGTCAACTATGCCTGTTGAAAATTTGATGGCGGGGAACACATGGGACTTCAAAGGCATCGCGCAAACGTTCTTTACGCGCTGCGGCAACTTTGATCTTGGTTCATTTGCATAGCGCTGCGTGCGCGTAGCTTTGCCGAGTGATCTCCTTCTCAATAATACCTCCATGGTTCAACTTACCAATTAGTGTATCAGTCTATCGCTCTTTGACAATACCATTTTTATTGATTATCCTAAATGTTGGTGTCAAATATTCAAAGCCTAGACATTAGATAATATAATACATGTCACTCATCAATACTGGTTTGAAAGCTTTATTCAACCAAGGACATTTGTCTATTCAACTCCAATTAAACATTTTTAAAACAACCTGTTCAACTTGTGACAAAACCTTTATGAAAGCTGAGAGGAACCATCAAGGAATAACTTATTCCTCCATGCTGAAGTAATTTTAATCATTCATAACTGGGCTTTTTAATTGATAAACTACTAAAATACTAATAATTACAATTATTATTTAGATATAAAATACATCAGAATTTCACAAAAATATAATTCAATTCTATCAGGATTTAAATAATTGCACAAGTAGAAATTACTATTATTTCATTGTTATTACAGTATTATTACATTAATAATATTTAAGAGCAATTATTATTGCATTTGTAATTTTACGAACCATAACTTTTCTCAATGTAATTTCCCGTTTAGACAAATAAATTTAAATTAAATTGGATTGAATTATTTTTTATTATTATATTTTTCTGTTGAGTATTGTAGGTTATATTGCTCAATTCTATGTATATAAATGTATGCTATAATTAGCAGGTCACTCATGTTAAGTATGGTTTAAACAAAATAAATATAATATCCTTAGCTTAAATACCAGCATATGCCACCATCTTCCTGCCATTTCCTTCTAGTTGACTAGCTTATATTGAGGATGCATGTTTAATGGGCGGACAGTTTAAGTAAACATTATTACGTGCATCATTAATTCCCACATACAAATTGCATTCACCAGCTATAACTCAAATTTGCATATTCGTAGGTTAGGGTTGAAGTGTACCATCGTTGCGATAACAAATGCGTTCTGCAGATACATACTCAGACCTTGATTTAAAGAAAAAGCAGGAGAGCTACTAACAGCTCTCCTCAAGAAATTGAGGAGA
>NW_022728798.1:0-896 GCF_011630105.1 Anneissia japonica | reverse complement strand
AAACATATTTCCCACAGAAGCACTGTGAGTTATTCCCGCTTACTGGACAGTGCATTACAACTCATATTTAAATGTCATTTTTCAAATCAGATGTCTTAATACATCTTTAATGTTTTAACCCTTCTTTTGAACCATGTACTCATTTCATTTTTAGAATATTCGTATTATGGCCAAGTACTACACAAGGATCACAATGACGAGACTGGCACAACTCTTGGAACTAACAGAGGCAGTAAGTTTACATAATTTTGCTTTGTAGTAGTGTTTCTATTGTACATCAGTAGATGAAAACCTGCAGAATCTGTCATACATTCTGCAGGTTTTAAATAAGCAAGTGAATGAAGTACTAACAAGCTCTATTTTCTGATCACTTCTGCTTCCAGTAAGTCAAACCTCCTCTGGTAGTTGCACAGAGCCATATTTATTAAACATTACAATATGCTACCCAGTCATGTGTAATAAGGCTATACTGTTTTTGTATCATTTTTTTGTCTGTTAGGAAGCTGAAGAATTTCTATCGGACCTTGTTGTAAAGAAGACAGTGTTTGCAAAAGTTGATCGTTTAGCAGGGATTGTCCATTTTACTCAAGAGAAGGATCCTGTGGAGATCTTAAATGGTTGGTCACATAATCTGAATCAGCTAATGCAACTCGTTAGTAAGACAACACATCTGATCAACAAGGAGGAAATGATACATCAGTTTGTAAATTGATTACTTCATTAAGCGGTGTGAAGTCTCGCCTAGACAGTTATTTGTGTTTTTAAAAAAAGCTTTGACTCTTTGTACTGATAGCAACCAAATGTTAATACGTAGTGTTGGTAATGATCATGGGGGCTGTACTCCTATAACAACAAAATGTTAATGTATAATGTTAATAATGATCAGTGTTAATAGT
>NW_022728797.1:0-614 GCF_011630105.1 Anneissia japonica | reverse complement strand
AATATGATTCTCATAGCCTGCAGCAAAGTGCATACAAGCTCCCAGTGCTCATCGTGCCGTGGTACCAGATCACCTATGATTAGAGGTAAATATAGTCCAAGACACCACATCTGGTTAGCTGAAAATAAAATTAAATGCTTCAACATTTTTTAAAAATTAGTCCTGGCGAAAGTTTTCTGACTTCTTTTACCACTCCATGGCACATTCAAAGTTGTATTGCATCTTTGTCACTTGTTTTGCCGAAATTAATAAAATTTAAAAAAATAAAATCATGTTGCCTGACTTGCATGAATGAGTATACTTGTCCAACAGAATGACTCAGGGCACTACACTGGTGTAGGCCTACTTGTCAATAGTGAGGCACTCTTGTAATTAGCTGGCATTGCTGGCCAAAACACAAACCCTCACCTGGCAGTTCAGTAAATAACGCAGTAGCAATGATCAATAACTAAATATCAATGTTTACATGTATGTATTATTATAGTTGATGGAAATGCTCATTATGATGGTGCCCTCTCTCCCTTGGCACATGGGTAGCCAACATTTGAATTGGAGTCAATAACCCATTGTTCAAAAAAAAAAACAAAAAAAAAAAACAACCACTCCTTCAGAGT
>NW_022728796.1:16054-25732 GCF_011630105.1 Anneissia japonica | reverse complement strand
TTCCGGCCATCTAGATGTTGATATTCTTTAACAAAATCTCAACCCCTTCTCCAAGCTCGTTCCTACGAGCTCAAGTCCCCTCTGTCGGACAACTTAGCCCCCCAGAAAATATATCCTAGAGCCGCCACTGATCTAAGGAAAGAAGAGCTTAGATTGGTACCAGATAAAATAATTTTATCAACATTAATACATTATGCTAATTTTCATCTTTGTAAGCGCATAAGACAGTGCAAATTATTTCTTTGACAGTCTTTTGAAGTGTGTAAAGCTCCATTTTATCCCATACATAGTCAAAATATTGGGGGGATGATACAATGGACCACACCCCCCCCCCCTTGTCAAATATTGGGGGGATATATCCCCCATCCCTCCGGGATCTACGCCTATGTGTAACGAGTCAGTCGACTCCGAGACTAGTACCTAACTCCGAACTTGCCTCCCCTCTCGCAAACAAACGACGTACACCACGAAGGTAAGACCAAGCATGGTCTTGGTGTAAACTTAATTCAAGAACATTACATTTTTAAGTACAAAAAATTAACCGGGTGATATAAATCAGAACTTTCAGAAGTTGAACTAACATCATCAAACTTCAGTGGGATAATTTCTTCACCGGGTGATAGATTTAATAATTTCCCGGTGCTTTGCCCGCCTGAAAACGTTTCTAGGCCCATTTGAATTACCATGAGGAATATCGGCCTTCCTTTTGGGGACATCGGCGCCACCACCCCCCTCCCCCACCTCCCGTTGATGACATCACCTGTCTGCCGGGAACATGGGATTTCCCATGCCCTCCGTCTGGCAAATACTGGCGCCACCACTGGGTCTAGTCTGTATGTTGTTTGAAAAAGCTGGCCCAGTATTAACTATTATAGTAAGATAAATACAACTTTTAAAAATCGCCATAAATGTTGATGAGATTTTCAAAATACCTTGTAATTGATCCTGACATTTCTTTTTCGGATAATAAACCTATTCTATCGTAAAAATAGGTTTAAAGTCGTTTCTGACAACTAAATCAAGTGAAATTATGGCAATCAAAATTTTAATTGGTTTCTTGTCAAGTTTCCAGTGACAAGACAAAAATTAATGTTCTTATGTACTTTTTGACCGCGAACGCATTTCGAATGCGACTAGAACGTGCGCCTCACTGGTGATTCGCGTAAGCTGCAATGCTTGGTAGGCAGGTATAGGCAAAATTCTTTAGGTAATAGGGTAATAGACTACTCTTGGTATATGCCTAGCATTTTAGGATAAATAAATACACACTGTGGGCCTAAGTACATCTATTGCAAATACACCATATATACAGTTAAAAATCGATTACAAATAATTATAAAAGTATAATTTTGAAAATCAAAAAGGCACACAAAACAAAAGAAAACAATTAATTACGCAAATAAAAAAGTAGAATTATTATTAGGCCAATACCAAGCTCAATTAAACCATCTGAATCAATTTAATATAATTAAATTCCCGAAATTTATCATCATTCTTATTAATTAATTCAGTTGTAAAAATGAATGTACCTAAATTAATAATGGTCATTAAGCATTCTTACAAGAGTGGGGATTCCAGATTGCAAACTCACTGTATTTACATACAAAATCGTTTAAAAAAATCGAAGAAGCACACAGGCACACACACACAAATCATTAAGCCAATACAAAATAAGTTATTGTTATACTAAGAACATTAAACCAATCTAATTTAATTGCCGAAATTTATTATTATTATTATTATTATAAATTCAGTTGTAAGAACGCTTAATGAATATAACTAAATTAAGTATTCTTACAAGAGTGGAGATTGCTGATTGCAACAACACTATATTTACAAACAAAATCGATTACAAATAATTATACAATATTAATTTTGAATATTAAAAAAGGCACACGAAACAATAGAAAAATCATTTCGCCAATAAAAAGTAAAATTATATCTATTTAATACAATAAGGGGGCTTCGATTTGCGCGACGAATGATAGAATGGATCACTCATGCGTGTACGTGATCGATGAGAACTTAACGTTCTCGCATACGCATATGATTTTTAGTGACGTCATTGCGTTCTACGTCATGGTCAATCGAAATTTCCCTATTAACAGGTTTGGTACTGTAGGTTTGTATTATATTTTATTGTTAAATAATATAATTGTCTATTTATTTTGAGTTTAATTATTAAATTTACTCGCTTTCAACTATTTTGAGTCGTTGTATACCTTTTGATTTCGTTTTAAACCGGACTGACTACAGGTTTACCCGTTTTCTTTTTTACATTTATCTTGTTACTTATAGAAGGATAGATATACTTTTTTCTACTACTTCATTTCATTTTATTCTAATTTTAACTGATAGCCATGCCTTAAATTTGTTTTATAACTTACTTTTGGTCTCCAACCATGCACTTTGTCTTAAGTAATATCTCATTATTTAGTAGACCCTTTTATATGATTTTCGATTATTATTCATTTGAGAACATAAATCAAATAAACTATAATCACTGACATTGTCCTTTATATAACTATGCTTTCATACTGAAGGTTTCTTTTGCATCATTTTCATTCGCATTAATAAACAGTCACTATTATTATGTTTAGCATGGGATTTACGAATTTCAATGATCCTGTAAAATAATAGGATATCTGGTTTCCTTTCTTTGAATGAATATTAGCGATATACAAATCTTATTTATATTATAAATCACACTTTCGTTAGGCCTACGGTGCTAACTACCTATTATTTAATTATCAACATCATGAATGCAATTAACTAATGTGAAAATACTTGGTAATCCTAACTCATATACATTAAATGTGTGCATCGAAACGATTTAACTAATGTGAAAATACTTGGTAATCCTAACTCATGTACATTAAATGTGTGCATCGAAACGATTTGGATACAGAATGTGCAAGACATACGTAGCTTGGCAGACCGAGGAGTGTTCACGTCAAAGAGTATAAAAAGGCCACCTTCCTTTTTATATTGGCCTGGTTGCCAAGTAGCCATACCAAGCCTATACTTAGCTCACCGTGACGCAAATCATCAATGACGCGCATAACATTCTAGGCGCATTCGAAATGCGTGCGCGGCCAAAAATACCATAACAACGTTTGTCTTCTCACTGGAAACCTGACGACAACCAAACAAACCAAATCTAGATTTGACACTCTAACAGTTGGTTAATATTTTGCTTGTCAAAATTTCACTTGATTTACTTTTCAAAAACTACTTTAAACCTATTCTTACGATAGCATCGTTTATTATTTGAAGAAGATATGTCAGGATCAATTACAAGGTATTTTGAAAATGATAAACATTTATTGCGATTTTTAAAAGCTTTATTTCGCTAGGCCAGGTTTTTCAAACATGGTTTGGACTAGACACTGTCCTGCCGCCACGATTTAACTGACGGTGGGGAGGGAATCCCATTCCCCTGCCGACGTGACGGCAGGGGGAGGGGTGTAGGCTGAGAATGCGAACGCACCCCATGGCAGCAAATCAGTTCCAATAAGTGGGTTAAATTACTAAAAAAAAAAGACCATTAAATTGTCATTATAATATTATAACAATGAGAGGAGGTGGTCCTAGGGCAGAGAACCAACGAAACTCAGAATTTAGGGAACAGCCATTGCAGCTAGAATCATTGATCGTGGGAGTGAGGATGAGAGGAGACAAGTACTAAACACACTCACCTCACCTCAGTCCGAATAATGGTTAGAGCTGAGGTGAAAGGAACAAGGGCCGGGTGTGTGGCAACTAGGAAATAGCTCTCAGATTTGAAAAATGTTTTTAAAAGTGTTTTAATTTAATAGTAAAACGTTCAATTTTAAATGTACATACATCTAGTATTTCTGTAAAAGTTAAGTGAGAAGAGAGTTACCAGGAGAGTGTACACCAACTTCATGGTTGGGGTACAGGCAAAAAAAAACCCCATAAGGATGTAAAAATTCGAAATGCCCATAAATAGCATTCTCGGAAATGGGTCATTAAACATTATTAAAATTATATTATTGATTATTGTAATCGTAATACAATATATAATTTCTTTTCATAAAGTAAAAATAATATCTTTATACTGAAGAATAATGGAATAATATCATTAATGCATCACTAAACATGATTTATCAAAACCAGGGTCGGATTTATGAACTAGAAATCCGCTTAAATTCGTCTTTAGTCAATTTACCTAGCAAAATCTTAGCTTAAATTCGTCTTAGATGGCGCATGCACAATCGAATTTTTAACTTTAAGCAATTTTGAAGCTAAGCAATATTGATATATTTGACTTAACTTTTTTGACTTAAGACATTGCTTAAGCTGAGATTGATAAATCCAGGGTCAGTGCTTTTATTTTTAGTTCTTATCATCATTATTATTATTTAACGCTAGATATACTTGTATTATCGGATGTTTTTTACAATATTTAACCATATTATTGAATCAATGCTTTATATTCACTTTGAACAGATCTGGACAAGAAACAGAATCATTGCCACAAACCAGACGTCAATCGGTAGGCCTATTCAACCGCGTGTGGACAGCAGTACTTCATCTGCTGTGTATTCGAAGAAACGATGAAACATCAACAAATAATGTCGCGGATAATAATCAACAAACCAGAAATTTCGTTGATGATAAACTAACTGCAGACGATCATGCCAGTCATCAAGCTTGTGCACGTTGCAGCCTCAAACAATGTGCCACTCCGAAAACTAAGATCATCCCGACTCCAAAAAAGTCGGAAACTTTTTCAACAAGTTCAGCCAAACAGCCCAAGGCTACATCGATTCATCTTGGCACTGGCTACTTAACTTCTGAAATAATTTCGCAATTCAATTTATCAATTGGTGTATTTATCCCATCAATGTTTGATACCAGCTCAACATCTGAAATTTCATCATTAAATCTATCATATGGTGAGGAGATCTCATCAAATGCTGATGCTTGCTCGACACCTAAAAGTTCGTCATCAAATCGATCGCATGGTGAGGTGACCCCGTCGAACTTTGATACCAGCTCAACATATGAAAGTTCGTCATTAGATCTATCACACGATAAAATGCCATCGAGTTTTGATATCAGTTCAGCATCTGAAAGTTCTGCATTATATCTATCACCCGGTGAAGTGATCCCTTCGAGTTTTGATGTCAGCTCAACATTTGAAAGTTCTGAATTATATCTCTCACCCGGTGAAGTAATCCCAGCGATGTTTTATGACAGCTCAACATCTGAAACTTCAACATTAAATCTATCACCTGGTGAGGTAATCCCACTGATGTTTGATGATGTTATATCAACGTCTGAAAGTTCTGATTTATATCTATCACCCGGTGAGTTGATCCCATCGATGTTCGATGTCAGCTCAATTGGAATTGGAAACAAGGATTTGTTAGAACCTGAAGATATGCCTGCTTCTGTTTCCACGCAGATGCTTAACTAAATCTAGATCTTTTTCAGTCTGGGCGTCTCAGCAACTAAACACAATAGGTAATTCGTAAACCCATAATCTATGTCTGTTCGACTTAATACAGATAATAAATCTTTGTGTTACATGCAACACAATTCTTTGGAATAGCTTCCTCAAGCATATTAAATCAAGCTCAGACACTGTGCTGTTCACTTGTACCGACATATGTTTATCTATGGTGGGACACATCGTCGATGAAAATATTCAGAACAATGTGGTCACTGTGTTATGCTTATGATAGTACCCCAGATGACACAGTATAAATACTGTAGTATATTTTTCAAACCATCGGGGGAAGCAGTTGAAAGCGCGTCACCGGATTTCTTGTGGGAACGAGGTAAGTAAAGTACTGTACAGGCAATTTGAAGAGCAAAGAAACGCTATAAAGTTTTATTGTACAGAAGAGATGCGATGCCTTCACTAGAATAAAAATATTGAGCAGAATTGCAGAGCAAACCAGGACGAGGGAATTGAATGAAATTTGATACTTTCGAAGACTGGTTAGCCAATGAAGATTTTTCAGGATTTTCCAAGTTGTTGGAAGAGAATACAATACTTACGGTGGGTACTATTTTGTGGAAATTGTAGAAATTAAGGTAAGTGATAAGTTATTTTGTCTTCAATCTAGAAACCCCAAAAGACCAAAATACGAGAATTCTGTTTATAATCATTACTCACTTCTTCCGTGAGTGTTGCATGATTGGTGGGTCTACCAAGTAAGCAATTTAATGCATTTAGGCCGGCCAATGCCCTTAATTACGTAATTACGTTGTAGATAACAAAGTAAAAACATGTTTAATTTAACCATGGAGGAATACGTTTTTAAAGAATGTTTATTAAAATGTGTTGCTCAATTGCAGACTCTGCATAAAAGAGTCACTTCATCTGGACTGGTACAGGTAAATACACAGTAGGCCTATAGTACATTTTAAATATGTGAACTAAACCAAAATTGTTTTGCATTGTTAGAAATAAATTCTTGATAATATTTCTTGACAATTTCCTCCTTATGGTTACTGGAGCATTACGTCAAGAATGGTTCATCTGGCTTGGTGGAAGTAAGGCCTACCTTTTTAGTAGTTAACTAATATTCTCAAAAATGCTTTTTACATGTCAGTTTCTGTATTTTTGTGACTACCAGAGTACAGTACAATTGCTCAGTCTAGTGTGGTGTTAATAAATATATTTTAAATGTCATAAGTTATTTGCTCAGTATGAAAAGGATGTTCTTTACTAGATATTTGATATAAATTCCTTTCTTTTTATGGTTAACGGGGTACCTCGTCAAAAACGCCTCAAATGGCCTGGTGCAGGTAAGAACAATTTTAAGGTCACTTTTTAAGTGGTTAAGTACCCAAACAATTGCTTTCTAGATATTTATTGTTAATTTCATTTTTTCATGATTTACATCGGAGTACCAAGTACGAAATTGCTTCATCTGGCCCAATACAGGTACGCCTAAATGTGATTTTAAGACCACGTTGAAAAAAAAAAAAAATTCTGAAATTTATTACCGGTATTCATTTCTTTTTTCATGATATGGATCACCGCGTCAAAATCACTTTATCTGTGCTGGTGTAAGTAAATTCAATTTTAAGGTAACATCATATTTGTGGTTGAAGATAAAATAAAAAAGTTTTCTAATTAAAAAACACTTTCTAGAAATTTATTTTATTATTCTTTTATTTGCATGTTAATATCCAAGTACCAATTACGAAATAAATTCATCTGGTCTGGTGCTGGTAAATATAGTGGTTGAGTATCGAAGAAAGTTGTCTTCTAACTGCTATGATTTCTTTCTAAATAATAGTCCATTTCTTTTATTTTCATGATTTGTACCACCTGAGTATCAAGTAATAAATTGCTATGTCTGGCCTGTTGCAGGTAGTTATGATTTTTAGATCACGTTTTAAATTGTTAAGAAAGGTTGTTTTCCAAACTTTGTGATAAATGCTTTCTATTATCACTTCTTTTCATGATTAACGGATCGCTGCGTCAAAATCGCTTCATCTGCCCTGGTGTAGGTGAATACAATTTTAAGGTCAATTACTAATTGGTTGAGTACCAAATGAATGTTGTTTTCTAGGAATCCTTTCGAAATATTTATTGGCAAATTCTTTATTTTATATCCCACAAAATATCTTCACCTTAGCTCCAATCATTAGGACTGAGGTGCGTGTTTGTAGACCCTTCTAGTATTTGGTCTCACATTAATATTTTAATTACCTGCCCCCCCCCCCTCCTCATGATCAACGATTCTTCTAGGGGCTGTTCAAGTCCCTAAATTATCAGTCATGGTTTCCCGGTGCTTCGCCCGCCTGGACACCTTTTGAACTACCATGAGGAATATCAGCTTTCCTTTTGGGGACATCGCCCCCCCCCCCAACTCTCCTGTTGATGACATCGCCCGTCTGCCGGGAACATGGGATTTCCCATCCCCGTCTGGCAAATCCTGGCGCCACCACTGTGTCTAGTCTGTACGTTGTTTGAAATAGCTGGCCCAGTATTGTAATAGTAAGATAAATACAACTTTTAAAAATCACCATAAATTTTAAAATACCTTGTAATTGATGATGACATTTCTTCGAATAATAAACGTATTCTATCCTAAAAATAGGTTTAAAGTTTCTGACAATCAAGTGAAATTCTGACAAGCAATATTTTAAGCAACTATTTAGCGTGTCAATTCTAAATTTGGTTTGTTGTCAGGTTTCCAGTTACAAGACAAACGTTGTTATGGACTTTTCGACCGCGCACGCATTTCGAATACGCCTAGAACGTGCGCGTCACTGGTGATTCGCGTAAGCTGGAATAATGCAGCTTGGTAGGCAGGTATAGGCAAAATTTTTAGGTAATAGGGTAATAGGCTACTCTTTGGTATATGTCTAACATTTTAGGATAAATAAATACACACTGTGTATGGGCCTAAGTTCATCTGTTGCAAATACACAATTTGCAGTTAAAAAGCCCAAGGGCTAACATCACTGTATTTTACATACAAATCGGCAAAAAGGCACACAAAACAAAAGAAAACAATTAATTACGCCAATAAAAAAGTAGAATTATTATTAGGCCTATACCAAGCTCAATTAAACCATCTGAATCAATTTAATATAATTCGATTGCCGAAATTTATCATCATTCTTATTAATTAATTCAGTTGTAAGAAATGAATGTACCTAAATTAATAATGGTCATTAAGTATTCTTACAAGAGTGGGGATTCCAGGTTGCAAACTCAGTGTATTTACATACAAAATCGTAAAAAATAAAAATCAAAAAAAAATCAAAAAAAAATCGAAGAAGCACACACACACACACACACACAGAGGCACAAAAAGAAAACAAATCATTAAGCCAATAGAAAATAAATTATTGTTATACTAAGAACATGCACTTTGTCTTAAGTAATATCTCACATATTTAGTAGACCCTTTTATATGATTTTCGATTATTATTCATTTGAGAACATAAATCAAATAAACTATAATCACTGACATTGTCCTTTATATAACTATGCTTTCATACTGAAGGTTTCTTTTGCATCATTTTCATTCGCATTAATAAACAGTACACTAAACTGTCATTGTTATTATGTTTAGCTTAGGATTTACGAATTTCAATGACCCTGTAAAATAATAGGATATCTAGTTTCCTTTTCTTTAAATGAATATTAGCGATATACAAATCTTATTTATATTATAAATCACACTTTCGTTAGGCCTACGGTGCTAATTACCTATTATTTAATTATCAACATCATGAATGCAATTAACTAATGTGAAAATTGGTAATCCTAACTCATATACATTAAATGTGTGCATCGAAACGATTTGGATACAGAAGACGCGATGTGCAAGACGTACGTAGCTTGGTAAACCGAGGAGTGTTCACGTCAGAGAGTATAAAAAGGCCACCTTCCTTTTTATACTATTGGCCCGGTTGCCAAGTAGCCATACCAAGCCTATACTTAGCTCACCGTGACGCAAATCATCAATGACGCGCATAACATTCTAGGCGCATTCGAAATGCGTGCGCGGCCAAAAATACCATAACAACGTTTGTCTTCTCACTGGAAACCTGACGACAACCAAACAAACCAAATCTAGATTTGACACTCTACAGTTGGTTAAAATTTTGCTTGTCAAAATTTCACTTGATTTACTTTTCAAAAACTACTTTAAACCTATTTTTACGATAGCATCG
>NW_022728796.1:0-15834 GCF_011630105.1 Anneissia japonica | reverse complement strand
TAATTTCGCAATTCAATTTATCAATTGGTGTATTTATCCCATCAATGTTTGATACCAGCTCAACATCTGATATTTCATCATTAAATCTATCATATGGTGAGGAGATCTCACCAAATGCTGATGCTTGCTCGACACCTAAAAGTTCGTCATCAAATCTATCGCATGGTGAGGTGACCCCGTCGAACTTTGATACCAGCTCAACATATGAAAGTTCGTCATTAGATCTATCATACGATAAAGTGCCATCGAGTTTTGATATCAGTTCAGCATCTGAAAGTTCTGCATTATATCTATCACCCGGTGAAATGATCCCTTCGAGTTTTGATGTCAGCTCAACATCTGAAAGTTCTGAATTATATCTCTCACCCGGTGAAGTAATCCCAGCGATGTTTTATGACAGCTCAACATCTGAAACTTCAACATTAAATCTATCACCTGGTGAGGTAATCCCACTGATGTTTGATGATGTTATATCAACGTCTGAAAGTTCTGATTTATATCTATCACCCGGTGAGTTGATCCCATCGATGTTCGATGTCAGCTCAATTGGAATTGGAAACAAGGATTTGTCAGAACCTGAAGATATGCCTGCTTCTATTTCCACGCAGATGCTTAACCAAATCTAGATATTTTTCAGTCTGGGCGTCTCAGCAACTAAACACAATAGTTAATTCGTAAACCCATAATCTATGTCTGTTCGACTTAGAGATAATAAATCCTTTGTGTTACATACAACACAATTCTTTGGAATAGTTTCCTAGCAAGCATACTACAGCAAGCTCAGATACTGTGCTTTTCAGTTGTACCGACATACGTTTATCTATGGTGTGACACATCGTCGATGAAAATGTTCAGAACAATGTGGTTACTGTGTTATGCTTATGAGAGTACCCCAGATAACACAGTATAAATACTGTAGTATAATTTTCAAACCATCGGGGGAAGCAGTTGAAAGCGCGTCACCGGATTTCTTGTGGGAACGAGGTAAGTAAAGTACTGTACAGGCTATAGAGTTTTACTGTACAGAAAAGATGCGATGCTTTCAATAGAATAAAAATATTGAGCAGAATTGCAGAGCAAACCAGGACGAGGGAATGGAATGAAATTTGATACTTTCGAAGACTGGTTAGCCAATGAAGATTTTTCAGGATTTTCCAAGTTTTTGGAAGAGAATACAATACTTACGGTGGGTACTATTTTGTGGAGATTGTAGAAATTAAGGTAAGTGATAAGTTATTTTGTCTTCAATCTAGAAACCCAAAAAGACCAAAATACGAGATTTCTGTTTATAAATCAGTACTCACTTTTTCCGTGAGTGTTGCATGATTGGTGGGTCTACCAAGTTAACAATTTAATGCATTTAGGCCGGCCAATGCCCTTAATTACGTGATTACGTTGTAGATAACAAAGTAAAAACATGTTTAATTTAACCATGGAGGAATACGTTTTTAAAGAATGTTTATTAAAATGTGTTGCTCAATTGCAGACACTGCATAGAAGAGTCACTTCATCTGGACTGGTACAGGTAAATACACAGTAGGCCTATAGTACATTTTGAATATGTGAACTAAACCAAAATTGTTTTGCATTGTTAGAAATAAATTCTTGATAATATTTCTTGACAATTTTTTCCTTATGGTTACTGGAGCATTACGTCAAGAATGGTTCATCTGGCTTGGTGCAAGTAAGGCTTACCTTTTTAGTAGTTAACTAATATTCCCAAAAATGCTTTTTACATGTCAGTTTCTGTATTTTTGTGACTACCAGAGTACAGTACAATTGCTCAGTCTAGTGTGGTGTTAATAAATATATCTTAAATGTCATAAGTTATTTGCTCAGTATGAAAAGGAAGTTCTTTACTGGATATTTGATATAAATTCCTTTCTTTTTATGGTTAACAGGGTAACTCGTCAAAAACGCTTCAACTGGCCTGGTGCAGGTAAGAACAATTTTGAGGTCACTTTTTAAGTGGTTAAGTACCCAAAAAATTGCTTTCTAGATATTTATTGTTAATTTCATTTCTTCATGATTTACATCGGAGTACCCAAGTACGAAATTGCTTCATCTGGCCCAATACAGGTACGCCTAAATGTGATTTTGAGACCATGTTGAAAAAAAAATTGTTCTGAAATTTATTATCCTTTGTTTTTTCATGATATGGATCACCGCGTCAAAATCACTTCATCTGTCCTGGTGTAAGTAAATCCAATTTTAAGGTCACATCATATTTGTGGTTGAAGATAAAAAAAAAAAAAAAAAGTTTTCTAATTAAGAACACTTTCTAGAAATTTATTTTATTATTCTTTTATTTTCATGTTAATATCCAAGTACCAAGTACAAAATAAATTCATCTGCTCTGCTGCAGGTAAATATAGTGGTTGAGTATCAAAGAAAGTTGTTTTCTAACTGCTACGATTTCTTTCTTTTTCTCTCTATAATAATAAATAATTTGCTATGTCTGGCCTGTTGCAGGTAGTTATGAATTTTAGATCACGTTTTAAATTGTTAAGAAAAAAAAAGTTGTTTTTAAAACTTTGTGATAAATGCTCTCTATTATCACTTCTTTTCATGATTAATGAATCGCCGCGTCAAAATCGCTTGATCTACCCTAATGTAGGTAAACACAATTTTATGGTCAATTATTAATCGGTTGAGTACCAAATGAATGTTGTTTTCTAGGAATCCTTTCGAGATATTTATTAGCAATTTCTTTATTTTATATATGAAATTGCTCCGACTGGTGCCATGTAGGTAAATACAATTTAAAGGTCATTATTTAAAGTGGTTAAGAGCCAAAAGAAAGTTGTTTTGAAATTAAGAATGTTCTAAATATTATTGTAATGTTCTTTATTTTCATGATATGCTGTATACCGGAGTAGTATTGGAAATTGCTTCATCAAGCCTGGTGCAGGTAAATATGATTTTAATTACACGATTTTAGTAGTTGAGAATAAAAAAAAGTGTTATGACTGTTTTTGTGATATACATTTTTATTTTTTTACTTATTTAACGGTGCAAGTACCAAGTCAGATTCGCTTGAACTGGTTCAGGTAATACATTTGAAATATTCACGTTTTAATGGTTGAGAATCAAAGTCATGATTTCCAATATTTAACGTTATTAATGCGGTCATGATAATTAATACTGTATCAATTTCTTTTTCTTTATGACTTACCGGCGTATCAGAAATAACCTCATCCAAGGTGGTACCTGTCGGTGTTGATATACTTCTGAGTATTCAAAACTGTAGTTTCTGGGAAACTATTTAATGTGGATGTACCACAAAGTTACCTTCTAATGACTGGTCTATTTTATAATGAATATAAAGATGGTCGATAATACAAAATAGTATTTACTCAGAATTGGAGCATCTGCCAAGGCACTCAGCTTGCATGTCTCGAGTCATGATCAATTGACTAGTTTTGGCATTGAAAGTACACTATGTTGATGATTAAGCCAGACACTCACTGTGTCATACGACGATTGTACGACCGTCGCACGACGAATCCGCATTTGCTTCCGGCGAGCGATAGACGACGCAACGCCGTCTGCTGTTTGTCAGTGGCAATCTGAACGGATCCTCATTAAAAAGACGATCCGTTGGGTCCGCGTCTTTGCGTGCGTTCTTCAAAGACTGCTCTCAACATGTTCAAGCTTAGTCTGATCAGTCTGACGAATTCATTTTTAAATTCAAACCTGAAAATATTTAGTCATCTATTTTTATTTTGGCTGTTCACACTAGATACATTACATTGATCTTCACATTGTTCACCAGTGTTATTAAAGTCAAGTGTAAACCAGGTACTGTAAGCAGGGAATTCACTGTTCCCTGCTATAAGCTTGTGTAAACCATTAAAACTGAGTAGTGGAACCATATTATGGGGCACTGCTACTGCACTCTATTCAGCCCCTTGGTTTGGACTCCCCCCACCACGTGGGACATGTTGGATCCCTTGTCGGCAAATTCCTGGCACCACTGCTGCCTGCAGCTTTAATATCATTGGTATGATTCCAGTTGCAGAATACATATCTTCTTGGATAACAACTCTACAGTAAACCATAAACAATGTACAGAAATGGCTCATGTGTATCCAGAACCAGAACATTTTTTGACAAGTAGGAGGTTATAACCCCGGTGTTGTAGTTCATATTACAGCCCCAGTAATTTTGGATGAGATAGTGCCTTTTGGTGATGAGGCTCCAAAATTTGATGTGGGCAGGGATGTGAAACCAACAATTAATTTTCATTCAATCATAGGAACTTTCATAGGTTTCTTGAGCACCTATCTCCCCCCCCCCCACAAAAAAGCCAGGAACTTTGGTACCAGGTCCCTGGCTATAGAAATTTGTTTCTTGAATTGTTTTCTGGGGCTGCATGAAGTTAATACCGTATTTCTGTAAGTGTTTAAATTGTTTTGTAATACTTTGTTTCTGTGACCATTAAACTTAGATATTAAAAAAAAGTTTCTTCTGCAATGAGCTGTGATATTTGTTTTTATTGAAAAAAAAACCACATTGATAAAAAATAAGACTTGTCAGTAACCTTTAAAACCCCACTGAAATCTACTGGAATGGAGCATTACAAACCAAACAATCAATGGATTAATTTGGTGGAAAACAACAAGCATAAGGCCTAAAAAAAAAAAAAATATTGTGTTGACCACGCTTGACCGACCCAAATTTTACAAAATTAGCGGTCGCCATTTTAGTTTTTTTTTTTTTTTTTTTTACAATTAACAATATTTTTTTCTGAGCAAATAAGGCTGGAATGGCCTAGACGAGGCTAGTGGGCCAAGAGCTAGCCTATTGTGCTGGATGGTAGACGATGCGAATCCAAAATTGTTGTATTATTTGTGTATTTTCTAGATTTTAGGATTAAACACATATTTAGTTGAAAAAAAAACCAAAAACAAAAAACAAAAGTTTTCCAACCGACCAACCCATTTTTTAGATTTTCCCAAAACATGGCCAACACAAAATTTCTTTTTTCTGGCCTAATTAAACAAATCCTGAGACACAATTTATAACAATAATGAAGAAATTCATTGATTTCTTCCATCAAAGTAAAAATTTACATTTACAATTTTTAAGCAATGATTTAAGTTTTAACAGTAAGTAACTTTATTACTTCCCTTTTATGATAGAGATTACTGATTTTCTTTTCACATTAAACAGTAAGTATAAATACCATGGGATGTCCAATGAACTAAATCTCTGTACGCACTATTATGTTTTATATGACAAACAACTGTGATTTGCCAATATTTTGGTGAGATATGATATTATCATGCCTTTAATTAATGAGAAAATCACAGATATTTGAGGTTTGCCATGCCAAAACCAGCACCAGTAACCAAAGCAGTAAATTAATTTTTTTTTTCAAACAAAAATATATTCATATTCTGCCCATTATAGGCTGTAAAATGGTACTGTAGGTCATAATGGAATTGATTTACTATTGCCAAAGCTATGAGCAATACTGTCAGTTTAACATTTTATAGTGACAGTACATACACTGGTTTTGGCATGGAAAGCCTCATTTGTCACAGATAACTTTATAGAGTGGACGTTAGAGCTAAAGTCTTACTACTGTATGAGGCAAGTGAGTGCAGTTTGGTTAGAAATTTGAATCCAGGATGTCATACTGTAACATACCTCAAGAGATGTTGAGCAAGTACATGAAGCATTTGTAGATATCATCAAAGAAGATACTGAATTTAATGAAGCAGAGGAATATGCAGAGTGTGCAGTTACGAGTTCACTCAAGGTCTGCAAATAGGCAGAAAATATTGAACAGAGCTTAAAGAAAAAGAGAAAAATGAAGAAGCGGATACAAACAATCCGTTGTTGATAGTAAACATGTCACCAAAAGATTTGATTAACAATGGACTTTATGAAGTTGGACCATGACCCAATTAATTACAAAACTTGGAAGGCAATGAAGGCATGAAAATTTTTTACATGCTTTGTGTATGTTATGTTATTTATATTTATGTACTGGCTACAATGATTATAAGATTAGAATACCACTGTAAAAGATTAATCATGATTCTTTACTACTTAATTAGTTAATTATGCCATGTTATACAATTTATGATTTTTATATTTGTTGTTTTGAAGAAACCTGATGTCTACGTAAAGACAAATGTTATATTTGGGGATAAACCAGCACCGGCAAATGGCACAAATTGCACTGAGAAAGACTGCCATGGTTAATGAAAAAAAAATCACCCAGAGGCTGCAAGCACAATCACCAATGATAGCTATATGGATGATATCCTGACATCTGTACCTCATGTAAAAACAGCTGAAAGACCGACTGATGAGATCAACACAGTTCTAGACAAAGGAGGATTTAAAGTGAAACAATTGGTCATCTAACGCTAAATTTTAAACAGAAACTAACCAGCCACTTAACCACAAGGCTGCTCTAACTGATAACTCGGAACAGAAGGTTTTAGGCGTTGTATGGAATTCAACCAGTGATCTGCTCCTTTACAAGGTGAAACCATCAACATTCCCGGAGAATATGTTAACCAAGAGAATTGTGGTAAGCGAGCTGGAAATTTTTTATTTGGTTGGATTTGCGACTGCGTTTTTAATCAGAGGAAAGATTATGATGCAGAAACTTGGCCAACAAGGTGCGGAAAGCAAAAAAAAAAAAGAGAAAAAGAAAAGAAAGAAAAAGAAAAAAATTTATCACCCAAAGCACCTCAGAGGTTATTTTCGGGCATATATTATACAAACGCTGTCTCTTATACACATCTAGATGTGTATAAGAGACAGTCATCAAACCACCTGAATTGACAATCTTCTGTGATGCCTTTGAAGATGCATTTGGCGCAGTTGCTTATACTAAATGGGAAAGGGCTAATGGAGATTTCGGAATAAGATTTATTTCAGCTAAGTCCAGAGTAGCTCCTTTAAAACAACTGCCTATGCCTGTTTAGAGTTGCAAGCTGCTGTTGTTGCATCAAGACTGTATGTAATTGATTTCATTGCATACATTTATATTTCTGCCCTCTCTAGTTGTATCTTATCTACTTTGTTTACGCCTTCCAATATATGCGTTCTTTCGTTCGTGTTTACGTGCTTACACACGCGTGGGATTTTTTAATCAGTAGTAGGTTAGAATTGAATTGTGCAAGATGTGCAACTACTCAGGAGCCTATGACACAGTGTTTTATGGTATGTTTTGTACTTTTTTTATAATATTAAATACCATATTAATAGTTAAATAAGATTCCATATAATTGATACGTTATGTACTGGCCCTATTTTTTTTAAGTTCGGTCTAGATAGTACCATACTACCGTATGTGTACAGTGATAATATACTATACTATGAGTTGACATAGATTTAGTATGTTCACATTATAAAGAAATTTATTTAAATGTGTAACGATTTATGGGTATAATTTAGTTATTTTATGTGTGGATTTTATTATACATATTGCATCGTTTTCATGTTTTAAGTATATATTATAATGTTTACTGTATGACGACCATTTATTTACAATTTATCGTCATTTGTGAAGACGATAAAGATAGACTCTGTTATTGATGCTTGCTGCATCGAAATTTAATGAGCGATGACAATGCTCGATTGCAATATTTGTTACAATTGTGTAAGGGCAAGGCCCGTACTTGCATTGAAAACTGCGCACTATTACAGTCTGGTAGTTATGAAATCGCTATGAATGTTATGCGAAAGCAATTTGGTCAGCCACATATGATTTTGAATGCTTTGATTTATGATTTTGAATGCTTTGATTAATGAGATGTTAAATAGGAAACGCATGTCCAATTTAGATGGTGAAAGTTTATGGAATTTAGTTAGTGCTAAAAAGAAATGTGAGGTTACACTAAATCAAATGGGTTATCTTAACGATCTAAACAGTACATCTACTCTGTTAAAGATTCAATCATTGCTTCTGATAGGCATGTAAAATGCATGGGCCAATGGCTCAGGACTTCATTTAAAGGATTTGCCGATAAGTGACGTTCATAGTTTAACTGTCGACTTATTAATTGGTTCTGGCAACCCAGAAGCGTTTTGGGTGATGGATGAAAGAAGAAATAAACCAAAAGACCCATAGGCTATTAAAACCTCACTTGGCTGGTGTGTGATGGGACTACCATCTACAAGAATATGCTCTATTAGCAACCACGTTGTAGTAAGCAACGAAGAAATCTTGGGACATCGATGATGGAATTTTTGATGAAGACGAATACTCTGTACAAGATAAGAGAGCAAAAACCATATTGAAAGAGACTACTGTCCTGAATAAAGACAAGCATTATGAGATGGATTTGCTCTGGAAGCATGATGTACACAATTTACCATGCAACAAGCCCATGGCACAAACAAGACTCAAATATCTAAAGGCTAAACTCGACAAGAACGATGAATTAAAGAAAAAGTATGCCAAGACACTTGATTCTTATATCACTAAGGGTCATGCTGAACCTGTGACTAATAACGGTGAAGAAGGTAACGTCTGGTACC
Organism: Anneissia japonica; assembly: GCF_011630105.1. Classification (NCBI taxonomy): domain Eukaryota; kingdom Metazoa; phylum Echinodermata; class Crinoidea; order Comatulida; family Comatulidae; genus Anneissia; species Anneissia japonica. Next base: position 7,326 of record NW_022728796.1, on the reverse strand, counting down.
TACCTCATCATGCTGTTATTCATCCAAGAAAACCAGACAAGGTGAGAGTAGTATTTGATTGTGCTGCGAAGTGGAGTGGAACTTCACTCAATGATAACCTATTGAAAGGCCCTGAAATGAACAGCAACCTGATTGGTGTTCTACTGCGATTCAGACGAGAGAAGATTGCCTTAGTTGCAGATATCGAATCGATGTATCATCAAGTGTATGTTACTTCACGTGATTGTGATGTTCTGCGGTTCTTGTGGTGGGAAGGTGGTGATACAAGCAAATTAGCCCAAGAGTTTCGAATGGAAGTTCATGTCTTTGGGGCTACGTCATCTCCATGTTGTGCAAGAAGTGCTTTGATGAAATCAGCGGACGACAATCTAGATGACAATCGAGACGACATAGGCAAAGCAGCCATAGAAATAATTCGTAGTAATTTTTATGTAGACGACTGTCTATCATGTAACAGGTGACACCAACTTTGCTATACAACTAGTTGCTAGACTATGCAGTATTCTGAGTAAAGGAGGTTTTCGATTGACTAAATGGATTAGCAATGACAGAAGTGTGATCAGCAGTATTCCCGAGACTAAAAGAGCGAAATCTGTGCCTGTGAGTCTGAAGAAATTACCAAGTGAAAGAATGCTAGGTGTATGCTGAAATGCAGAAAGTGATGTGTTCCATTAGACTGTATAATACCATTAGAGATGAGATGACACTGGTATTCAGTCGATCCATATTCTTCTCAGACAGTCTAATAGCTTTATCGTGGATACACAATCCAGACTGTTCAAATCATTTGTAGCTAATAGAGTTGCGGAAATACAAAGTCAAACTGATCCATCAGACTGGCGCTATACACCAGGTGAAAATAACATTGTCGATCAAGTTTCCGGAGGGATCACTATCAACAACCTGGAAAACGACTGGAAATATGGACCCAACTTTTTGAAGCTCCCGGAGGAGCAGTGGCCTTGGTCAATTCCCAAAGCTGATACCATAGAAATCGACCTAGTAAAGAAGAAAGGGAAAACCGTTCTAATTGTTGGAGCACATGAGAAAGCCATTGACTGTAAGAAGTTTTCCTGCTGCAGAAAATTATCAGGGTGACAGCTTATGTTTTTAGATTTATCTCTAACCTGAAAGCTAGATGCAGAATAGACGATGCTTTACTGTCAGCTAAAGAGTTGACTGTTGCTGAAGATTATTAGATATTTAAAGCTCAGAAACCACTTAATGCGCGAATGCAAAAGGGTTAATTTAAATCCCTACTTTTTCCTGAAAGAAAACCTTATATATGTACCAGGAAGAGTGTCTAACAGTACACTGTCCTATGACCAATGGCATCCTGTCCTATTACCGAGAGAGGATCTTAGTTCTTATTTGATCAGACTCATATTCATGTAAACCCCCGACGTTTATATACTTTAACTTTTACTCATCCGGTATATTATACAAACGCTTTTAAATTTTCATCTGTTAACAATTTTCCAATTCAGTTTGCTTCATTGCCCTCTGATATTAAAGATGATGCTGTTATTTGTTCGTACAATTCTTTAATTTGTAAACTTAGACAATACTTATTGAATGAAGGATAATATTTAATTGTTTGGTATTGGCCTTTCATGATTATTATTGTTTTTTACTGATTTTAAATTTCCCTACAATTTTACGGTTATGTTGTAAATAATTGTTTTGTAATTTTACTGTACTGTTCTTTGTTCCAAAGGTTGTGGGCACCACTTGTGGTGTTATGGCGCACTGTTGCTGACGCAACCTTTGGGCCGTTTGTGCCAATGAAATAAATGAAATGAAATGAAAACTTCGGAGTTGCGACAATGGCTTACCAAGTCAGAAGAGATATTGGATTGTTGGTATGACAAATCTGGCGAAACTGTGAAATTTTGTTATGTTAGCTGCTAAACCATCGAGCACCAAGTAGAAACGCAACTTATATCTGACCTTGATCATTAGAAACTTGTGTCAGAAGCAGGGAGATGGATGGATGGTACCCTATCCATTTTTCTTGTTTCATTTATTAATGTGAAAACTTTGTTGCAAATCACTCGACAACAGAAATGGTAGCAGGACAGCGTAATGGACTCCACTCTCAATTTATTGCAAAATGCAAAACTTGTGGGAAATCATCGGAGTTTGAAACATCTACTTTGCGGATAACCAACCTAGGTCGATCTTTCAAAGTCAACCGAAAAGCTGCGTATGCCATGTCTGAATTAGGACTGGGAAGAGAGTCAATGGTCACTATTTGTAGTATATTTATTATGCCACCTCAACCAAATCCTAAAAGTTGGGCAGACCATGTAACCGCAATTCATTCTGCATTACACGAAGAGGTACTGTAACGGTGGAGTTGCGAAATGCTGGATCACGCCTGCGGGAGATGTTAGCAGATCAACATATAACTGACCCAGATGCCCCAGTAAATGTCATGGTAACATTTGATGGAACATGGCATCAAACTTTGGAGTGGGTGTAGCAATATTGGTGGACACGGGAGAGATCACTGATTTGTTCCGAATGTCAGAAATGGGAATACCTGAAAGGTTCGAATATATATGACAAATAGAAAGCCCGTCATGAAGGCAAATGTCTAAAAAACTATGATGTTCCAGCCATAGTATGGAAGTAGAAGCAGCCAAGAGGATATGGAGCAGATCCATTGATCTCCATCAAATGAGATACAAATGGCTTGTATCGGATGGTGATGCAAAGACTTTATCAGCCTTGAACGCAATGAAGCCCTATGGTGACGATACATTCGAAAAGCTCGACTGTATAAATCACGTCCACAAGCGACTTGGGACCAACCTCCGCAACCTCAGAAAAACAGAAAAAAACGTGAAAGGAGGGAGGGGTGGACTAACAGATACCTTCATAAAGAAGTGATTTTGTTGGATGTGTGATTTATAATATCACACACTCAACTGATGAAAATGAGAGGAAGAAAGCTGCACTCAATATGCAAAAAGGGATCATGGCTGGGCTATATCATAGCACAAACCTTGCTGACAAGGAAGAACAGCACCAATACTGTGTAGGTACCCAATGGTGCAAGTACCATAATGATAGGGAATCCTATAAAAAAGGTGCCCAAAAGCCTTCTTACTTTCTGCCCTATATGAAACGTGTTTATAAAAGGCTGAGTAACATAAAATTACTGCAACGCTGCTTGCTAGGACTGACACAAAACCCAAATGACTCTTTCAACAGTTTAATATGGGCAAGATGCCCAAAGGAGGGAAATTTTGGACCTGTATTCGGATAATCTGCATTGGAACATCGGTGCAACAAGTCATGAACATGTGATGAAGAGGATGGCTCTATCAGTAGGGCAACACACACAAATCATAAATGATAAGGAGGACACTGACAGGATAAATCATTCTCTGCATAGAGCCACTGATGGCCAAAAAAAAAAAAAAAAAAAAAAAAGGATGATAAAATTTGTTTGAAGGAGCACCAGTTTTGAGGGCCCAACTTAACGGCAGCGGACTTTTTGGAGACATTTCAGACTAGAAAAAAATAATTTAAAAAATATCAAAAAATGTATTGTAGACCTTAGGTGTATGTTTTCTTATACCTAAATACCCTATAGATGGTTATGTTTCAAAGCTTTAAACATCATGAAAATGTAATTTATTAATTTTAATTAATAATATTGTACGAAATTCTATGAACAGAACTTTACACAGCATTTTCTCAGAATACTATATTTTAATGAAATAATTGCTAAAAACTTCACAACGAATAATCAGATTGTCATGAAACTTGGCAGGAATTCTCTTTACAGCAAGGGCTTCAATTGGATTATCCAAAATTTCTCGGTGTGTTATACCTTTCATTTTATGAACAAAATATTGCTATGTTTTCACACGAATCTGGAAATTTTTCATTAGGTCATCATTTGGATTCACATTTATACTGTATATAGCTAAAAGCCATAGGCCAGTCATTGCTTGATAAGTGAACATTACTTCATGTGTAAATATGAATGCCATACCTTGAGTAGATAAGTTTTTAGCATTTGAAGATTAACGGTCCATTTTTATTTTGAAAACTCAGGGTTATAGTTTAAATTTACATACATACAATCTTGTAGAGTATTTATTCAGCTTCAATTTGGTATATAACTTGATGCATTACAGTCACTAATACATTTTTTATAATTTTTTTTACACGTGGGTCCTAAAATTATCCGTTACCAGGAGTATTGCCCCCTTAATGAAGAAGTTCATGATGCATATTTAACCTTTATAACTGAGGAGGACAAATTTGCGGCGGCAGAAACATGGATGCAGGAATGTCAAGTTGACTAGACACAAGTTGCAAAACGTGCTCATCAGAAAATGGGATCAGCACAACAAAAAAACAGTGTCTAATAGTGTTGATGCTAAAGAGAATGTAAATGTTGTTATAGATTCTAAAGAGAACATGGAATCAGCACAGCAAGATACAGTGTCGTGTCATGTGGATGCTAAGGAGCCTAATGTAAATGATGCTATCGATTCTAAAGAGACTATTGTTAAAAGTGACAATTTCTCAAGTTTTAATGATTCTGTGCATGCTATGAAGGAGCTGAAACTCTCATTTGAGTTAATAACTTCATACCAGAATTTTCAGGTGATTCAAGTGAATACTGGTATTTTATGTCAAATTTTAAAACCAACATAGCTTCCAAACTAAATAATAATCAAATTAAGTTACATTATCTTGTGTAGTTCTGTACTGGTGAGGCTAGGGCTTGCATTGAAGTGTGCACATTGTTAAGGGGATAAAGGGTATGATCAGGCCTTGAGCATATTATAAGTTTGCGAATGGTTGCGAATAATTTGGATTACAACTGTTTAGCACTGATTATATCGCAACCGGTTGCAATGCAAAGTCTAGTCTGAATAGGGTATAAATTAACTAAGCGAAAACCGATAAGTTTAGGAGATAATAATGGTTTGTGGAAACTAGTTGGGGATATGAAACAATGTGAAATAACGCTAAACCAAATACGATATACATGCGACTTAAATAGTACTTCTAACATTCTACAAGTGCAAGCCTTACTTCCGAGAGTGATGTAAGCTAAATGGGTGTCAAAAGCACATGGAATTGTAGAGAAAAATGAACTATAACACTTCATGATATGTTAGAGTTTATTGAAAAACAAGCAAAGATAACAAGTACTATGTTTGGTAGACATCTAAAGCTGTGAAAACTCTAAACCTGTAACTAGATAGAAGACCTATCACAGTAATCCAGGTGACATGAAATTTAAGGCCGCAACTAATTATCATGGTGCTACAAATAAGCCTAATCAGCAAAGTAACTGTGCTTGTTGTAATGAATCATGTAGGTTATTGGAACGTTCAATGTTTAAGGCCAAAAAATAGACTTTGCCATATGGTTTAGGAAACCATATGGCAAAGAATTGTTTAAGACAAAATCGAAAGGAGTCTCCCAGGGAAGGGGAGCATCAATGTAACATTACCAATTCAAATGTAACTAGTTAAGCCAGGCAGCTTCAAAGAATCTCTGAACCACACTAAAGAAATGCCAGTTAACTACATGGTGCAAACAAATAATGTATCACTAAGGATAATTCCAGTGGCAGCAAAAAAATGGTACAAAACATGTACACATTACTGTTCTATGAGACAATGGAAGTTTGTTGTGTCTAGAAATAATATAGCACCCTCTGTTGGCAGGTACTGTAATGTATAATGAAGAAGACAGGTTGTCGTCGTGAATAAAGGTAGACACGGAGTTACATTTTGTGAGTAAATTAATCTATTTCTAGTCCTTTATAATACTACAACACAACAATTTGGCGACGAGGACGGGATTATGGCTTCGATTCCACCGCCTCCATTTTTTCTACAAACTCCAGGAAATCCTCCCATACATTGGGAACAGTGGAGAGGTATGTTTGAAACTTACATGCATGCATCAGCAGCTACATGCTACAGTGTGGAAAGAAAATGTGCATTGCTCCTCCATTGCTTAGGAACGGAGGGACAGTGAATATATCACTCGCTCCCTGATAATAATGTGGCCGCTCACCAGGCACAAGCTCATGACAGTAATGCAGCTCTTTTTGATATTTATGAAGTTGCCATTGATAAGTTAAATAATCATTTCACACCCAAGCTAAATGTGGTAGCCGAACATTATAAATTCAGAAGTCGTCGTGAATAAAGGTACACACGGAGTTATATTTTGCGAGTAAATTAATTTATTTCTAGTCCTTTATAATACTACAACAAAACAAAGTTCAAAAAGTTAAATTAATAGTTAGGATGGACCTGTGTAGTTAAAATTCCCTGGAATGATACTAAACATCAGTTGCCACCTAGTAACTTTTATTCAGCTGCCCAGAGACTTTAAAATGTGATGTGATTCAAAGGAAAGGGGGATTAGAAAGAGTTATGGAAAGAAATTAACATAATTAGAAAAAGCAATAGGAACAGGAGATTGCCTCTAAGGTTTAACGATTTTGTAATGAAGTAAAAAGAGAGAAAACAAAGGGCGAAAGGTAAGTTAAGAGCATGTTTTAGTGCTATAACGAAAAGTTATGCTCTATGTTGTTGCGAGTTGTGCTCTGCAGAGCTGAGATGTTATACTATAATAGTTTTGCTGTATGAATAAAGAAGGAAAGAACCCAGTAGAGATTGTTGTACAACTATTACTACTTTTATTTAAAAAGTCATTACAATTGGGTCTTACAGTAGCTGGTAGTGGGGTCAGCATTTCTGATATGCCCAATTGAACAGTGGCCTATTGAACAGAATAGTAATGACAACTTTCCAGAAAGAGTGAAATGTTTGGTGGCCATGGATCACTAGCTAACAGAATAATTGCTGGCAGACATAGCAGTTACCAAAAGTTACTGAGAGTATTAAAACTGGAAGAGTTCTCTTTATATATAAAAAGAAAAAATTGAGCAGTGGAACAGGAAAGATCACTGTAAAAAAGAAAACTTCTGGATAAAGGAATCACAGAAACCAATGATGAAACTGCTGATAGAAGACAAGGCTCATATTGATAAAGCCCAATGATCCATGAAGATGGAATGATTGTCATGGGCGCAAGGATCAGGAGTCATGTTCACTTTGTTACATTAAGGAAGAAGTGCCTTTGTTACCATATGTGGCAAAGACAAGCCAAACCAGTCACTCGTCGCAAATCGTGTTACAGAGAAAATGGCCAAAACATGCTGGAATGTCAAAGTTTTAAAAATCTATTTTATTGCACTAAACTAACATTTATATATCTATACATCATTCTATGCTGTTATTTTCCCCATTTTCAATGTTAAAACAACAATTT
>NW_022728795.1:0-1027 GCF_011630105.1 Anneissia japonica | reverse complement strand
CTCTTTCGTGGCGTCGAGCACGACGAGATAGGGCGACACCCGGATTCCTCTCCTCTAGAATTCGCCGACATCCTGACGGCCGACCTGGAGAAAGCCGACTCCCCGGCCGACATGAACGCCTGCATCGAATCTCTGCGAAGAGCCAGGGCGACGTATCCCGACTATCTACACATATTCGGATACGAAGGAGACGAACTCGATGCCATTCTCAACGTTGCTTTGGGCATCCACCGAAATCCGGAAGTCTACAAAAACACGTAAGCGTATGTACAGGGAGACCGCTAAGAATCTCATCGATTTGGAATTCGCCGTTTGCAATCTCAGAAGATGGCGTGACGCCATCTTTCCCGATTCGAACGACGAGAAGACCATTCTTTTGACTATGGACACCATCAGAAATCTGTTGTTGGCCGTTCGCAACGTCGGCGACATCCACGTCTGTTACCGAATGACTCTCGGACTGCATGAGGCGACTAGAGATCTCCGGCACATGCATTTTTACTTCTCGAATCCGATGGAAGCCCTCAAGAACATGCTGTGGGACATTAAATTATTATAGTTTTGATATCTTTAACTTTATGTTGAATCGAAAAATAAAAATTGCTAAAAAAAATGAAATTATACGTTTGTTGTGTGAATATTATTAGCATCTTCCAAACTTGCATAACGCGCTATACCGTTCGCTGCGCCTAAAATTAAAAGAAATCAAGGATGACGATGATGGAGGTTCCCGTCGAACTGTGCAACGCAGCGAGAGAAGCGACGAAGGACGAACCGGCGATCAGGTTGCAGTTATCCAACATTTCCAGTTTTTGGGACGAAGTCATGCACGGAACGGAATGCAGACGTGAGATTTGCGGAGATTGCAAGAAGAGCACGCCGTGCAGCCGATGCGTGTTATTTTCGTGCGTCGTCTGCGGCGAGATGTCCAGTCGCGCTCGGATCGACCGGAGTGTCGACCAATGTCGCGCTTGCCACAGCGACGCCGTTCGGGCCTCCAGACGGAGAGATTGCGTTCGCGAGGTTT
>NW_022728794.1:0-4524 GCF_011630105.1 Anneissia japonica | reverse complement strand
AATATTGTATGGCAATTTGCTTTTCGGAAGCGGTACGGTATTACCATCGAAGATCGTGTTTTTTTTTTATCCTCATGTCAGCTCTGTTATCTCTATAGGAACATCATCCAGGTTAGGCTACTTCAATTTGTCTTGCTATTAATGAGCTGGTTAGATTAAAGGTATTTCTGATCGCTTGTTTCAGATTATAAAGTTTACTGAGTAAGTTACAATACAATAGCCTGTACAATACATACAAAATGTTAACATGAAAAAGCTATAGGAATATACACAGCTTAGAAATAATGAAAACCAAGTACCGGTATATCTAAGTCAGTTTTTGTTAAGTCTTGCCAAAATTGGTGCGGGAGCTGAACTGTGGAGATACTTTAAAACTTTGGTCTGTGGTTTGAGTTCATACTGCTCTCATTGTGTTTTAGCTGAAAAACTGAAATGCAAGTTATAATAGCGCCCGTCTTTCCAAAGAAATGGTTCAGTGGTGGATTTAGAGGTGGTGTACGCCCCATCAATTTTGTGTAAAAATTTATTTTTTGTAAAGCTTTTCAAAACATTACCATGCTAAAGGGGAAAAAATCATTGAAATACAAACTCAAACAAGAAAATCTTTTTCAAACTTTAGGGGTTCCAAAGGCCCTTAATTAATTGATTTTAGAGTCCACTATTTAGAAAGTATGTATAATTTTTTTCCTCCCCAACGACTCAACGGAGGGTCCAGCTCTCCCAGACTGGGGGCCCTGCACCCTCTGACACCACCCCTGCTTCCAGACAGATCCCTTTGGAAATATATCTGCTATAAGGATATCACAACCAACATAGGTCTGCTATAAAGGATCTAAAGTCTTCTAGAAATATCCCACTGCAAATAAGTCAGACTTCTATCAGTTTTTTCTTGATTTGTTTCACATGGGAAAAAAATCCAATCCTATCTGATACATGGTAATAATAAGATGAAGAACTGTCTCAACATGATTGTCGACCCAATTTTCAACATTCGAAGGTAATGATGTCAGACCCTTGTTAATGCCAACAATGACGAAGACAGGTGAACAATAGTAGCTTATTATATTCCTGCAGTGCAAACACTCTTAATGATTGGCTATGATCTGAATTTGTGTAACAGGATAACATGCAACTGATTTTGCGGTGATGGGTCATATCTTCCCACGCTCTCTCTCCTCCTATCCTGGCCGATAGAATAGTTTATGGCACATCAGTTTTTGTAGGAATAACCTCTTTGTCTATTAAATCTTCATTCTTCAACCACAAAATTAATTTTCTATTTTTCATTATATATTCCATAATTCAGTACAGTCAAACCTCCATTGTACTTTTATGAACCACATTTATGCACATTTTATTTTTCTGATGACTACATAATAATAAGCAAGTCCTTCTTGATAATAAAGTATTTTTGAATTTGAATTTTTGAATTTGAATTTTTGAATTTGAATTAATGGTGATACAAAGCTCATACTACGGCATATCGTCTGTATTCACTAAAAAAGGTATAAAAAGTAGAAAAAAAGACTAAATGTGAGAGCACTGATTTGAAAGTAATTTTATTTTCCCCGTTTCCCCCACTTCCCACTTCCCACTTTGCTGAGATAAAATTACTGTAAATAATAAAAATGAAGTAAATAGGGATCATGATTTGTTGCTTTGCCAAGCAATCTCATTGATTGACAGACACATGCCTGAATTATGAAAATATTTAAATGTTAAACGAACAGTAACAATTCCAACAATAGTGTTTTTATACTTCCACTAGTGTCTGATAAATAACAATAATAAATACTTCCTGGTAAAGTATATTATTAGATCATGCTGGTTTTTCCCCTTTTTTATCCCTTTTATGTGACTATCCCCTTGTATTTCAAGCATTTACTACTTCAAGTTATATGTTACCGGTAGATCCTACAAATACCACATGGTTTGAGGTGGAGTAATTTCAATCAATCAACAAGATAATTCACTTAACCGCAAGTTGGATTTTATTTTGTGAAGTTTGTTTTTAATTAAGGCAGATTTGAGATTGGTATAGTTGGTTATCTATATTTTAATCTTGATTTTTCTTACCTGATATTTTTAGTTTTAATTTTAGAGTACATTTTTCTTCATGTTTGTGTAAATATGTACAGGCTGGGAAGTAGACGAAATACTGCATCAAGTAATGAGTGGAATTGACCCATAAAATGTCATTATTACCTAATTAATATTTATGAGCTATATAAGTATGTGCTCCATGCACTAATGTGTTATTCATTTTAATGTTTTTGTACAATTTTATGTTGTTGGCAGTGTGTAACATACACATTATATGTGTGGTATTGTAATTGGTAAGCACGCTTTTCAACTCTTAAGCCAAGCACACACTGTGACCAACGGTCATCGGCCTACGTAATTCTATGGAGAAAGCAGTGCCACGACGCGCGCACAGCGGATCCTTGTTAATGATGACCCATTCAGATGGATACCAATATTCAGCAGGTGCATTGTGCCGCTACGGATGAAGTGGAGTTGGAATTGTCGGCTGACGTTAGTACGACCGTTGTACAATGTAGTGAGTGCCTGGCTTTGAAGAAAGATGAGGAAATTTGAGTTGTTAAAATGCACACTTTGTTTTATGTTATATTTATATTGACAAGGATATAATACAGCCAATGCAATCAAACCGGTTATTTAATTAGCGGGTGCAACACCCCTCTGGAAATAAGATTTTTTTACCACATTTTTTGTGGTCTATCCTTGGTTCCACTGTTTTTCGTGTTTCTTGTTCTATTACTTTAATGTTATTGAATCAACATATTTCTCCAATTTGTATAGGTTTTTATATCGGTTTTAACATTTTTCTTGTTCCTGCATCTTTTATTTGATCTGTATGTATGTTTACCAACTAAATAAATCAAAATGAAGTCAAATAATTAAAAAAAAAATAATATTTAATATTCTGCTGATATTGAAAAGATTTGTGATTCTATCATTGAGTAACATATACCCTAAAACCTTGATTAGAAGCCATGGGCTTCTTTCTTTTTGAGACCCTTGGATTAGCTTCTTTTCAAGATGGGCTTTTTTTCTAGTTACTTTTGCAAACTACAAAGAAAATTAAAAGGCAGCACTCTGAGACTAACTTAGATGTTATTTATTCAACACAAGCAAACTAGGGAGGCTTCTTTTCAAAATGAATGCTGTAAAATTTGGAATTGCTATACAACATTTTTTAACTATGAAATTCAAAACTATGTTTAACTTTTTTTGAAAACCGTGCTAGTACAATAAAATAATATCGATATACTGACACAAAATATAATAATTAAGGATAACGTCTGTCTGAATGCAAGTATTATCAAGAAAGAATCCCATATTATCTTGATTAGAAGACCATGGGGCTTCTATTCGAGATTTTACAATACTGCTGCAGTGATAAATTAAAAATAACGTACTTGTTATCACTGACAAGAACAAGTCTACTTCAGAGTGAATATAATAAAGAAAAGATAGAATAAATTCAGATCAGAAAAATGTTTGTATTGAGTAGGCAAAGAATTTGTTTGCAGGCATTCCCCTACCAGTAATTTAAATCAGACTGATTTTTTTTTTTAATTGTTTACAATTTCTTCGAAACAAATTCTGATGAAATGTAGATTTTCCAATTTAGCTGGACAATGCATTTTCAATAGAAAAACATTGAAATATCCCATCTATCCACTTCTGTGTTTTACCGTTTTACAGGATGCTGCTTTAGTGCAAAAAATCAATTATCTCCATCCTCCTAATATTGAAGTACCATCGTATGATTTGTTGTAAATAGTGGGATTATATTTTTTTATGGAAAGTTCCCTTTAATTCATAATAGGCTTATGTTAATTTTTATGTTTGAAAAAAAGAGGAATTCAAGAAATTGGTCCACTCTCTCGGGCTTAAAACACGGCGAGGAGTATTTACTGACTATTGATTTTTTTGTCTTTCATTTTGCTTATTTTTACTGTCATCAATTACGATGCAATTTTGCTGCTACTTCGTGAAGCTTTTAATATGTATATTGTAGAAGTGCAGGATGAATAGTGACTGCGAGGTCGTATATTCATTCTATACCTCTTTGATCAATATGTTGAGACACTTGAAGAAGGCTCCTTGGTTATGAGTTCATCCTATAAAAAACCGAATATCTAGTGCTAGTATGATTATAGTAGTGAATTTTTACCGCATATTTTACCAAGGAATACAAGGCACTGGAGATGTTATTAGCCATGGTCATAGAGTCTGCATATTTGCAAACAGGCAAAAAGTGTACGGTAACTTTTTTCATTACCTGAGGAGTATGTCTTGCTACAATAGATGTCTTCAGACTATACATTTAATACCAACACATTCTACAAGTTCACTTACTTCTGGGAGATTACCTAACAAAATTAGGACGGCGTCCCTCACTCCCGCAAGCAAGCAAGAATTTCTTGTAAAACTTGTAACTAATTAATTTATTGTTGGTAAAACAATTGTTAATTCTTTAATAAATAATGTCAT
>NW_022728793.1:10928-11221 GCF_011630105.1 Anneissia japonica | reverse complement strand
CAAGAAAAGTTTCGAATTTAATGGAACATTTACATGACCTATAAAAGTATAGTATATTTCAACTTGAATTTTCATAAATTGGCCAAAATTCGCCAATTCTAATTTTAACAGATATTAATTAATAAATGATTAAGGATTATAATAAACTAAGTCATTTTAGGGTTAACGTGGGTTAACTATTCGAAAAATGAATCCAAAATCTGAGTATTTTTCAGTTTTACGCTGACTTAGCTTTATAGTCGAACCAGTCAATCTTTAGACAAAATTATAATGAACACAGAAGTAATTTTAAC
>NW_022728793.1:2763-10921 GCF_011630105.1 Anneissia japonica | reverse complement strand
CGTTCCTGAAATATACAAATAATAACATACCAAAAGCCCGAAAAAATCTAATCAGGGGAACATTGTTCATTATAAAGATATTTAATGGGTTAAAATCAAACGTTTTATTGCACAACTGCTCAGCTAGAAGCGTATAAATGCATGTCGTAGCCAAGTTGTTGCTAACGAAAAAATGTGAATTACAGGGTAATACGCCCGTGAGCGATCCAAAAGCGGGGAACACATAGGTTTGTCGCGTCAAAGGGATCTGTTGCCGAGTGATCTCCTTCTCAATAATACCTCCATGGTATAACGTCTTAAAAATAAAGTATAATTAACAGTGGGTCAGAGGGGAATCCAGGGCATAATTATCTGCCCAGGTATGTGGCATGTGGGGCCCATGTAGAATGAACATAAGAATGGCCATGCATTTTCCCAGATATTTGGCACATGGGCTCCATGTGGCGTACATATTCCTACAGCTATCTGCCCAGTTACTTTGGCATATGGGGCCATGTAAAGTAAACACAGGCACAAATATTATTTCCTATATATTTGACACATTAGGCCCTATGGGAATTTGGCATATAGGAATTTGGCATATTGGACCCATGTAGATTGCACATGGACATGTTTATATGAATTTCCCAGATATTTGGCATATGGGTCACATGTAGATTAAATGTGGCCATTCCCAAAGTTATCTTCCCTGTTATTTGGCATATGTAAATGTGTCAATTAAACACTAGCTTAAGCCCATGTATTTCCCCAGCTATTAACACATGGGCCCCATGTGGAGTAAATGCGGGTATTATTTCCATAATTATCCGCCCAGTTATTCGGCATATGGGGCCGTGTAGATTGAACAAGAGCATGTCCATATTTATTTTCCCAGATATTTGGCACATGGGCTCCGTGTAGATTAATGTGGGAATTCCCATAATTATCTGCCCAGTTATTTAGCATGTGGTGCCCATGTAGACTGAACATGGGCATGCCAATATGTATTTTCCCAGATATTTGGCACATTGAACCCATGTGGATTAAATGTGGGCATTCTCATAATTATATGCACAGTTATTTGGCATATGGGTCCCATGCAAATTAAATATGGGCATGCCCATATGTAACTTCCCATATATTTGGCATATGGGCTCCATTTAGATTAGATATGGGCCTCCCATATTTACTTGCCCAGGTAATTGACATATGGGTCCCATGTTTATTATATGTGGGCATGCCCATGAATATTTTCCCAGATATTTGGCAAATGGGCCCAATGCGAAATTAATATGGGCATACCCATGTTCAACTACCCAGGTCTTTAGCATGTCTGCCCCATGTAGATAAATATGGGACTGCCAATATATATTTTCCCAGATATTTAGCACATTGAACCCATGTGGATTAAATATGGGCATGCCCATATGTAACTTCCCATATATTTGGCATATGGCTCCATTTAGATAAAATATGGGCCTCCCATATTTACTTGCCCAGGTAATTGACATATGGGTCCCATGTATATTATATGTGGGCATGCCCATAAGTATTTTCCCAGATATTTGGCACATGGGCCCAATGCGAAATTAATATGGATGTTCAACTACCAAGGTCTTTAGCATGTGGGCCCCATGTAGATAAATATGGGCATGCCAATATGTATTTTCCCAGATATTTTGCACATAGAACCCATGTGGATTAAATTTGGGCATTCCCATAATTATATGCCCAGTTATTTGGCATATGGGTCACATGCAAATTAAATATGAGCATGCCCATATGTAACTGCCCACATATTTGGCACATGGGCTCCATTTGGATTAAATATGGGCTTCCCATATTTACTTGCTCATGTATTGGGCATATGGGTCCCATGTATATTATATGTGGGCATGCCCATAAGTATTTTCCCAGATATTTGGCACATGGGCCCAATACGAAATAAATGTGGGCATACCCATATTCAACTACCCAGATCTTCAGCATGTGGGCCCCATGTAGATAAATATGGGCATGCCCATATTTATTTTGCCAGATATTTGGCACATGGGCCCCATGCGGATTAAATGTGGGCATTTCCATATTTATCTGCCCAGGTATTTACCATATGGGGCCCATGTACTTTAAATATGGGCATTCCCATATATATTTGCCTATATACAGTATTTGGCATATGGGCTCAATATGGGTAAACCATGGGCAACTCCCATATGTGATTGCCCAGACGGATCCCATAAGGGAAAAATATGGGGTGGCCCATAAGACTTTTCCCAGATATTTTGCATATGGGCCCCATGTGGGATTGTTACCTGGGTACCATTCCACCCAGCCCCACCCCCTAGACGCCAACAAAATGTTCAGAGTAACGTAATGTCGATTAAGAATAACCGTGTATTAAAATGAAAATAACGTGATGTAAATGGGCAGATCAAAGAAAATTTTGACGGGGTGGAAGGTGGGGTGGGGGGCACGGCATGTAATATAGCATTATTCTTGTGGATCCGCGCCTGAATTTTAAATGAGAATGTATGTCGATTGAGAACTGCAGCATGTTGATTGAGAACTGAATGTCGATTGAGAATAACAGCATGATGAAACATGAATACAGAAGGCAGTAACGGCGTTCCATATCGTAGAACTGGCCGCGTCTTCTTTCGTAAGCTCCCTAATATTTTCCCCGCGACGAGGGACGCTATCACGCATGCGCTAGCGATCGTCGTAAGAATAGCATTGGGAACTATCTTCACGACTCGTCGTAAAAATAGTCACTGCGTTATTCTAACATATTTCTTATGGGTGAACAGAACCCAAAATTTCACAAAATATAGATTAATTATTTATTATAAACATATCAAATGTTCATAAAATTTGGCCGGTGAAGAAAAAATCGGCCCGCGGATTCGTTGTAAACCAAAACAAATCAAAAAGAAAACTTACCACACATCCGTCCGGCTTAACAGCGATTTCGAAAATGTCCGATTTAAATGTCCGTCCTTTTTATACAAAACCTTTTCGGCGGGAAGGTTCTTCTATGGTTTGTTGTTGCCAGAATTAGTAAATCAAAATGAAGCTTCAGATATTCAGAACTTATTGTAGAGCGCAAGACTCCACTAAAACAGTATGACAATTTCGATGGCTCGTGAAAGAAGGGAAAAGGAAGGCAGCAGAACATGCATATATTATGAAAGAATGTATAAATAAATATATGTAGGTCCTAAGTGCAATGACCTAAATATAATAATGGTGTAAGTGTAAGTGTAATTATTTTTGTGCCTAAATGTAATAAAGGTCTTATGTGTAATAAGTTTTGGGTCTAAATGTAATAAAGGGTCTAAGTGTAATAATTATTGGGTCTAAATGTAATAAATGTCCTATGTGTAATAGGAAATAATAGCTGTTGTCCGTAAAGGTAATATGTCATTATTAATATTGCGCTGTACCAGAACAACGATATAAACAATACAGATAAAAATACAAATAACAATTTATGAAAAGGCATCTCTTTAACAAAATGAAAAAAAAAAATCAAACCTGGCAACGAACAGAGCTGTCCTTAAAATTGGATAACAACCTGGCAATTAATTATTTATAAACAAACATCGCGAGTCGCTACCGTCATGAATCGCTGGGAAAGAACGTTGTTTTTAGTAATAAAATGCTAAAAACTGGTGCAACTAGTAAGAGAACTGGAAAATATGAAAATGAAAAAGAATCGCAAGATATTGTTAGGAGCGCACAGTAGGTAAAAAGACAATTTTTGAAGATAGAAGTGTTACAGTACTGAAGTGCATTAGCGCCCACCTTTCTTTAGGAGAGACCAATGAGATTTTTGAACGATATGAATTCAACTCAAGGCAGCAGCAGAATGGTGAGTCCATTGATTCGTATCTTAATGCTCTCAAGTTATTAAGAAAAACATGCAACTTCTGTGATTGCATGAAGGACAGTCTAATCAGGGATCGTCTCGTACTTGGTGTACAGGATGAACGGATACGTAAGAGACTGTTTCCAGAAAGAACAATCGATCTAACGAAATGTATAGATATCTGCCATAGCTATGAGAACACTTCCATCCAAATGAAAGTGATATCTGGGAAAGTAGAGGTAGTAGAAGTTCACAAAGTGATGAACAAAGGTAGGAAGCAATCTACTAAACACCCTGGGCATAAGCCAAAAGCTATTAACACTAGCAACACAGGAAAACACAAGCATAAGGGGAAATCAACCACTGTTGATCCTATAATTAAATGCAAGTTTTGTGGCAATACTCATCCATGTAGAAAAGAGCTTTGTCCTGCATGGGGTAAGAGATGTACTGGATGTAAATCTATGAACCATTGTGCAGTGTGCTGTCCGAAACAAAGTAAAATACATGGAGTTGACGCATCTGACTCAGACTATGAATATGCTTTAAGCGTGGAAAACGACCAAATAAACAGTGTATCTTCAGGCCCCATCTTTGCTGAGATGATGATAAAGAATGGCCGAAAACTCAAGTTCCAAGTCGACAGCGGAGCTACTGTCAATGTAATCCCTCTTAAGCTAGTAGACACTACAATCAAGCTAGAACATTCTGATGCCAGACTGACAATGTATAACAAAACGAAGATCAAACCTGTAAGGAAATGCACACTTATTTTGCATAACTCTGCTACAAGCCAGAAATATTCTGTAGAATTCCAGGTGGTAGAGCAAGACCTACAACCACTTATCAGTCGAGAAACTGCTGAAAGGATGCAACTCATCACAGTTAACTATAACAACTTCAAACAACTCTATAGTGTAACTAAGTCATCTGATGTTCTGGACCACTACAGCTTATTATTCAACGGTACCATAGGACGTCTACCAGGTACTGTCAATATTAAAGTAGCAGAACACTCGAAAGGGGTTCAGTGCCCTTCGAGAAGAGTTCCGGTAAAACCTAAACTAAAGGAAGAACTGGGGTATTGCTAAACCCTGCATACCCCGCAAACCTCCAAAAAAACACCGCAAACCCCATCCAAACTCTGTGATAATAATTGAATCACATAGTATAGGACTCAACTTGGTATCTCAATAAAAGAAAATCTGAATTTTATGTTCGTCACAACCTATTTTTGGGGTAAAAAGGCAATTTTTTGTTTAAAAAAATTGCTAAACCCCGCAAACCCCCCAAAACACAGTGCAAACCCCATCCAAACCCTGTGATAGTGATTGAATCATGTAGTATAGGACTCAACTTGGTATCTCAATTTTTTAAAATCTGAATTTTATGTTCGTCAACCTATTTTTGGGGTAAAAAAGCCATTTTTTGTATAAAAAATTGCTAAACCCCGCAAACCCCCCAAAACACTGTGCAAACCCCATCCAAACCCTGTGATAGTGATTGAATCATGTCGTATAGGATTATTAGGTATCTCAGTAAAAAAAAAAAGTATAATGTTCTGTTTGTAACAACCTACTTTTTGGGTAAAAATGCCATTTTTTGATTAAAAACATTGCTAAACCCCGCAAACCTCCAAAAACATAATGCAAACCCCATCCAAACCCTGTGACAATGATTGAATCACATAGTATAGGAATCAGCTTGATATCTTATTAAAACAAATCATAATTTTATGTTCGTCACAACCTATTTTTTGGGGAAAAAGGCCATTTTTTGTATTATAAAAATGCTAAACCCCGCAAACCCCCCAAAACACAGTGCAAACCCCATCCAAACCCTGTGAAGTGATTGAATCATGTAGTATAGGACTCAACTTGGTAGTGTCTACTAGCTTGGTAGTGTCTACTAGCTTAAGAGGGATTACATTGACAGTAGCTCCGCTGTCGACTTGGAACTTGAGTTTTCGGCCATTCTTTATCATCATCTCAGCAAAGATGGGGCCTGAAGATACACTGTTTATTTGGTCGTTTTCCACGCTTAAAGCATATTCATAGTCTGAGTCAGATGCGTCAACTCCATGTATTTTACTTTGTTTCGGACAGCACACTGCACAATGGTTCATAGATTATGGTATGGTAGCATAAAATTATGATTTTTTTTATTGAGATGCCAAGTTTAGTCATATACTATGTGATTCAATCACTATCACAGGGTTTGGATGGGGTTTGCGGTGTTTTTTTTTTAGGTTTGCAGGGTTTAGCAATTTGTTTTATACAAAAAATGGCCTTTTTACCCCAAAAATAGGTTGACGAACATAAAATTCAGATTTTTTAAAATTGAGATACCAAGTTGAGTCCTATACTATGTGATTCAATCATTATCACAAGGTTTGGATGGAGTTTGCACTGTGTTTTTGGAGGTTTGCGGGGGTTTAGCAATACCCGAAGAACTGGACAAATTGGTAAAACAGGGAATCATTACTCCAGTTGCCGAGCCAACACATTGGTGTTCGCAAATATCCATACAGACAAAGAAGAATGGTAAACTTAGAATATGCATAGACCCAAGGCCTTTGAATGAAGTTTTGCAACGAGAACGATACCCTTTGCCAACAATGGAAGATATTCTGCCGGAGCTGGCAAATGCTACTTTATTCAGTAAGGTTGACCTCTCGCATGGATATTGGCATTGCATGTTAGATGAAGACAGCAGTTATCTAACAACTTTTATATCTCCATTCGGTAGATTTCGGTGGAACCGACTACCTTTCGGTTTGAAAGTTAGCTCAGAGATTTTCCAGAGAAAGCTCAATGAGTCATTGACAGGCTTATTTGGTGTAGCCTGCATAGCTGACGACATACTCGTCTATGGTTCATCTACTGAAGACCATAACAAGAACTTACGAAATCTTCTGGCAAGATGTCAAACAGCAGGAATACAGCTCAACCAAGAAAAGAGTGTATTTCATACCAATGAAATTGATTTTATGGGACATACCATAACAGCAAAGGGATTGAAGCCAGATGTGAAGAAGCTGGACGCAATTCTGAAGATGGAGAACCCATCAGATGTGGAAGGAGTATGAAGAATGCTAGGGTTAGCAAATTACCTAGCAAATTTCTTCCCCAAGCTGGCAACCGTTGTTGAACCACTTCGTCGTCTTACTCGACAGGAAAGTGATTGGCAATGGTCAGCAGAACAGGAAACGGCGATGAACAAGCTTAAGAAATTAGTTACTACAGCACCTGTTCTAGTCTACTATGATCCAGCTAAACCATTAGTAGTGCAGTGTGATGCTTCGAGCACAGGACAGGTGCTGTTCTGTTACAAGAAGGAAAACCTATAGCTTATGCTACCAGAGCACTCACATCTACAGAAACCAAGTATGCACAAATCGAAAAAGAGTGTCTTGCAATTGTGTTTGCAATGGAAAGATTTCACCAATATACCTTTGGACGGTTGACTATAATAACCACTGATCATAAACCATTAGAAATGATAGTGAGGAAACCTATGCACAAAGCGCTAAAACGACTCCAAGGTATGACAATGCGTCAACTACAGTATGATACAGAGATCATCTACAAGAAAGGGAAAGAAATGTACATTGCTGACACGTTGTCAAGAGCTTACTTGCCTAATATCGACGACAAAGCACACCAGTTTGAACAGATAAATTCAATTGGTAATCTTAGAATCAGCCCTGAGCGTCTCAATGAGCTGAAAATTGGAACAGCAAGAGACGACACAATGAGAGTCCTCAAAGCAGTCATCATCCAAGGATGGCCGGACAAGAAGGAGCTGATACCAACACAACTAACACCTTATTACTCATACAGGGATGAAATGGCAGTGTCCATGATGGTCTTATCTTCAAAGGCGAATGTGTAGTTGTACCTCTGTTAATACGCAAGACGATTAAAGAACACTTACACACTTCTCACTTAGGGAGCGTCGCCAAATTATCCTACCGCGGTAAGCCTTAATCTACCGCACCGCGGTAGACACAAGGCTGTATATGCAAAAAATTTGCATATCACATTGCATACAAGTCTACCGCGGTAGATAGAAACTGCCTTAGGGCCAACTGTAGAGTGTAACCTTAGAACCAAGGACATCAACCTATCAACCTAGTTCTTTAGTAAACAGATTGTGATTAAATAATTACTGAAGTGTGCTCATGACATGATATCGACATATCAAAAGTTAACCTCTTGTTTACGACAACACACGCCCGCGATTTCCTTGTGCATGAACACAACGAAAAACGATTGCGGAGCTTTGGAGAAGTGGCGATGTATTTGTACC
>NW_022728793.1:0-2484 GCF_011630105.1 Anneissia japonica | reverse complement strand
TCCGAGCTACCGCGGTATTTCGCGGTAACTTTCCCAGCTGACTGAGCTGCATAGAGTAATTGGAAAAACCTTGCCTTGGGCATTGGATAATTAATCCATGCTCGCGGTAGCTCGCGGTAGTCAAGACACGCTCCATTGAGTAAATCTTGCTATAGCTGATTACCGCAGTTAGCCTTGCTACCGCAGGAAAATCTCCTTTACCGCGGTAGGATAATTTGGCGAAGCTCCCTTAGGAGGTGACAGTATGCTGAGAAGAGCACGTGAATGAATCTTTTGGCCTGGTATGACACAAGATATAAGGCAAATGGCTCAAGTTTGTGATGCCTGTCAAACATACCACAAGGCACAGATGAAGGAGACTCTGATACTTATAGAATCAAAGTATCCCTATGAGAAAGTAGGATTGGACATATTTACACTTGACAAGGTAGACTACATGACTACAGTCGATTACTACAGTGGATTTTGGGAAGTAGACAAACTGACGGAACCAACATCCAAATGTGTCAAAGAATCTCAAACAACATTTCTCAAGAAATGGAATACCATCAGTTGTAATCTCAGATAGTGGTCCGCAATTTGTTAGTCAAGATTTCTGCAACTTCAGTGCTAACTGGGATTTCCAGCATCAAACTTCATCTCCACATCATCCAAATGCAAATGGTAAAGCAGAGGCAGCAGTGAAAGCAGCCAAAACCATGATGATAAAATATAAGAAGAGTAAAACAGATCCGTACCTGGCATTACTAAAAAGTCCTAATACGCCTACAGTCCAACGCAGAGACTCTTCAACAGACGTACACAATCACTGATACCAATGACAGAGAAACTACTCGAACCAAGAGGTAAAAAGTACCTATACTTAAAACATCTGCGGATGAAAGTGAATAAAGAGAAATAAGCGTCTACATACAATAGACATGCACGTGATCTGCCAGCACTATTGGAAGGTGACACAGTGCGACTTAAACCTCACAGACTAGGACATAAAGAGTGGCAGAAAGGAGTAGTCACGAGAAGATTGGATGGAAGATCTTATGAGGTGGATACACCAACAGGCATCTACAGGAGAAACAGAATACACCTAAGGAAAACGCCTGAATCACCACCAGACACAACACCACCAATGAAGTTTATGGACATAGATACTCACATAGACAGACAGCTTCAAGAACCACAACCAACACCGACCTCAAAAAGTGGTATCATCAAACAACCCGAGCCAGAAACACTGGAAACCAAACCACAGCCACCAAACAAGGACAACCACCAGATGATTCAGCAGCGCCGATCATCCAGAATCAAACGACGACCAACTTATTTGAAAGATTATATAACTACAACTTAATCAAACTCCATATCTGAACTGTACTCATTACTAAATATATGACACTCAGTTTAATAACTCAAAATAATTCAGATACAGAGCAACCAGTACTGGAAGTTTTATTACAAATGTGTTACATTTGATGTTATGTTTTTAGATTTTTAAAAGTTAAAAAAAAAAATAAATAAAATAAGATAAAAATAAAATAAAAAAATAAAAAAACAGAAAGATAAAGAAAGAACAAGTTAAAAGTTATGTTTTAAAAAGTTACTTGCGATGCCCATAATGAATAATATATCATATATGTTTACTAACTAAAGAATCACAGAAACAGACAGTGATAATGATCAAATACCAGTAACGTTTATTCAATGATAATAATACTTCACAACTGTAATTTTCAAAATAACTCATTTCTTCTTAAAAAGGGAAGGATGTTACAATATTGTACTGTATGACCCACAGAGGACGCAATACATAAATATGTTTCTGAATAAATATGGATACTTAGTAACGAAGTTCACGAACGTAGTCCGTATTACTTTTGTTGTACCTTCTTCACAAGACGTGAAGAATCCTGATTGGATGGAATAGTACTGGATTTTGTGAAGCACTTCCGTGCAAAAATTCATCGCGTGTCATCACTAGGTGTAAACAATTCCTACATAATGTCAGGATTTCACCATCACTTCACTTGCTTCACCAAAAATATAGGCGAAGTATCACTCTATCTGAAAATTTGTTAGTTCAGGTTTCACCCTTTGACTTTTTTTCATAGGGTGAAGCTTCACATTTGTGAGTTTTTGGCAGGTCTGAAGCTTCACCACTGTTTCAACATACTGGCCATTTGCATAGTTCAAGCTTCACCACTGTTTCACACTATTGGCCATTTGCATAGTTCAAGCTTCGCCTTTCAAAAGCTTCACCAATGGTTACTTATTACTAGACGAAGACTGCAAATCATGACATCTGTAATCCCACACTACTCAAAAAGTACGAAGTCAACCAGGTTTGAGATAAATACGGTGACATATTTTTATTTTTATAAAACTAATAAAAAGCTATAAAATGTATACAAAAGTTGTTATAACTCCAGGGCTAGAAATTTACTTTTTCAGCCACTAGCAACCTATTGCTAAAATGTGCTAGTTGTTAAA
>NW_022728792.1:0-815 GCF_011630105.1 Anneissia japonica | reverse complement strand
CAGTGCGAATGCAATCTCGGATTTTGAATTTGTCGAAAGAATAAACAAAATAAAACATGAAATCACTAACGTTAACTGGTTATTCTTGCGTTATTTATTTTTGTATTTTTTTTTAAATATTAATCTCCTATATTCGATAAAGAGATTGGAACGTGCGTCACCCGAAAGAAACGGGGCGATCAAGGCGAAGTCGACGCCGGAAGCATAGCGAGGGCGTACATAATTGAAGAATCCGAACGAAATCCGTACTGCGTCGCACTCGATCGGTTGGTGGAGAGCATTCCGTTCGGAGTGAGAGCGAAGGACATCGTCCCTCGAAACGCGAGCGATCCTCGAGAGGCGATATCCTCGGTGTTCGAAGAGGGTACCGTGAACTGGGGACGCATCGTCGTCTCCTTAGTGATCGCTCGCGAGCTTTCGCGTTCGAACACGTTCGAGAAGAATGCAGTTGCACGCGCAGTCGGCGTCCTTCTCGACGACAGATGTGGAGATTGGGTCAGACGGGAAGGTGGGTGGAAACGCATGCTGCACTTTCGCGTCGACAGAAGGGTATTAGCGATTTGGTAGTGAAAGTGGGCTCGGAATAAAGACGTCGATCCATTTCGGAATGTCGTCTCGACGTCGCAGACAATCGTCGGAAGACGAACAGGAAGACGAACGTCGTCTCCCGCCCGTGCCAGTAAAGGTGAAGAAGAAGTCGAATATCGTATGGATAAGTTCCGAAGAAGACGAATCGGACAACCAACCGCTAACGTCGAGGTCGGGAGGCTCCTCCATGGCAAGAGACGGCAACGGAGCCTCTTCGTCGAGAATGG
>NW_022728791.1:0-727 GCF_011630105.1 Anneissia japonica | reverse complement strand
TGTTTGTTATTCATGCACTGGGCTAGAGTAGGTTTTTGGCTCGATGTAGACTCAGCCATGTGTGCGAGCAGGTACAACTCACTGGCACAATGTATATACAAGTAGTTCTTAAAGATCCGGAGAGTGTGTTGGCCTGATGTCCAAAACACCAAAAAAATTGGGGGAAGTCCCTATTTTTTAAAATTAAAATTAAAAAAAAAAAAAAAAAAATTTACATTGGAAGAAGTATCCACTAATTGCCAGTGTGATGAAGGGGGTGGGATTTTGCCCAGGGATTCCCTTTTGCATGAACAGAATGAAAAAGACGATCGTTTTGACATAGGTGCCTAACCAGCCCTCAAAATTAACGCTGCCATTCGGCAATGCCCACGTAAACGGCGACATCTAGCCTCCCAACGCTTACAAAAAAATCGCTGACGTTAAGATTTTAGGCCTAGCCCAAGCTAACCCAGGCCTACGCTGGTACTAGTAGTACCAGTGGTGGCAGGATCGCCGTGAAGACAATAAAAACTTTATTCTTAATGAAAGCAAGTTATTTAATGTCTTTAATGTTGTATTATGAGTAAAATGTGAATAAAATCATACTGGATTTTGTGTTTCATGCTTTTATTTAAGTTAATTTTCGTTCTAACAAAATTTTTTTTTATAAAGAACCCATTCTCCGTGTAAACATTAGGTCGTGATTTTGGTGATGATTTTAAAATACTTTCAATAAGATAATTGAGAA
>NW_022728790.1:0-1299 GCF_011630105.1 Anneissia japonica | reverse complement strand
CTAAACATTTGTCAAGATTATGTAAATGAGGTTGCTGCGTTGGTGGACATACGCTGCACAAGACGTGTAACTCGTAACCAATCCCTACTGTTGTAACATATACAGTTTTCAGTTGATGCTTAAGGTAGTTTAATACCTAAATATTAAATTAGGAAAAATATTATTGTCTGTAAATCATGTAGAGTATACATTTTGCATTGTACTCTACGAGTAGCACGGTGGGCAGTGAAACTGTGCAGTATTTCTCACATGACAAATAAATAAACTCATTATATAACCGAATTAGAATTACAGGCATTATTCTTGTTATCATCACCACCATCATCATCAACACCATCATCATTACAATATGAGAGTTTCCTGATGCTAACACATAGGCCTATCGAAATATCATCATTATCATTATTATTATTATCCTCAATATCGTATGATATTTTGACGCAACCACGCATAAAAAATCATAATTATCATCATTATCATTATCAAAATTATTATCTCATTTTCATCATTGTCATTATGACTATTTTTATTTGATATTATTATCGAATTATATTATTATAATAAAGAATACAATTATTATTACAAAAATTAGTATTCTAACAAAGATTAACAATTAAAATGAATGTACCTCCAGACACACACTCGGGTGTGGTTCTGATAGTTCACCATTTCCATCTTTATCAATCCGACGCGTTATTTCAAGCTACAAGAAAATACGTTTAAAAAAATTATAATAATAATAAAAATAATAATAATTAAAAAAAAGTCTGAGCAGATTAAATTTATTATCTACAATAATAACACTGTAATATGATTTTTAACAACAGCAATGGTAATAGGCTTCCTATATTACTAATTTAAAATTCTAAAAAAATATATAATGAGATAACAACTACAAATCAACAATAGCAGTAATGGAAAATGACATTTATTATTATATTCACACAATAGATTGACGTACCTTCAATGCATGCATGTTCTTGATTTTGACGGCTCCCAGACTCACTAAGTGATCATCATCAAAGTCAAAGTCACTACGATTCCGAAACAATTTTGAATCATCGCTTCTACCTTTCTCCTTCATCAAGTCGACAAAGCCAACGACTAATACACTGTAGACAGCATCAGAGAGGAAGTCCGTTGGAGTCACGTAGATTGATACCATCTCCTTGTTGTCTTTCTCAACTTCCATGTTCTTGTCCTTAACGATACTCATTAGACATGGGACGATGAATGTTCGATCATCTTCTTCAGATTCCTTAATTAAATGAGTTATAAAATGTACACATTTTATATATA
>NW_022728789.1:1898-4274 GCF_011630105.1 Anneissia japonica | reverse complement strand
CCGCAACTTTGGACAGCATATGTTTTCATATCGGTTTTGTTAAGTACCTGGGAAAATTCAAATTACCTCATTTTTTAGTGACATCACTGAGGATTTTGTACTCTCCAAATTCTTTGCTTTAATACTTTTGACTATTTTTTTAGTGATTTTGCTTTTTTTGCCACAACACAACATTTTGACGAAGGTTTTCCGAAAATGTTCATTGATAGCGGCGTACAGTATTGGGTTTAAACCGGAGTTAAACCACAGGAGATAGTACACAATGCACCATGTAAATAAGCTGATCTCAACGAGCCCCAAGTTGAACGAAAAATTGACAGTATGGAGTGTAGCAAATACGGAACCCCAAAACAAGCACTCCTAACATAGTAGCAGCTTGCCTCAGGTTATTTTGAGTACATTGAAAACGCCGAACCGCTTCATTCTTGTTGAGTAACGTCTCTAAATATTTTCTTTTATTCAAATGCAGTGTAGATAATATATTAGTTTTGTTTACTTTTTTCTTTGCTTGCATGTCTTTTTGGAGAGATTTACCATTCGACCAGTCAACAACTGCAATAAAGACATTAATGTTCAAATATATTATGACCACCAATGGCAGCAAAAATTCAAAAGCCATTTCTGCAATATTAAATATTAGGTGTTTACTGGCGGTTAGATAACATTCTGTTGTATAATCTATTTCAACGATTGATATAATTTGGTATAATAAATCTCCAGAAAAAAAAAACAACAAATCCGTTCCAACAAAAACAAATAATAATGATAAGCGCCAACAAGATTCGAGCCTTCCGATGTGTCATAAATAGTCTGTATTTTAAATGTTTCTTCACCATCCAGTAGCGATCAAGACTAAGTACCGTAACATTATACAACTTAAAGAAATCGCACATGCCGAGTAATCAACGAAAAGGATTATTTTACAAAAAATTTCGTCAAACATCCACACACCATACATAATAAAGATATTGTAAACAGGAAGAATGACTATTCCCACTGTGGTGTCAGCAATTGACATTACCAATACAAAAGTATTTGTGGGTTTTGTTCTAATAGTTTTATCTAGAATAAAAGAAAATAAGACTAAAATATTTCCGACAATTGTAATAATTGTCAATATCCACACAATCACTATTCCACATTTAGAAACTTGACATTCATCTTCTATTTCTTCTATTGGTGTCGGTGTAACAATCATAGTTGAATTTTTTTTAAAAACTGAACATGTTTGCGACGGACTTGAAATGAAATAATCGCATGGATAGTTTTTTTTTTTTATCTTCTTTTATACTGGATCCAATCCCATCATTATTGATAGCAGTGACTATGAAGCGCGCACGTTAATAATTTTTAATTAAATTAAGCCACTTAATCCAAAACGCATAACAAATGAGCTCTATTATTATTGCTATATGGATTGTATTTGTATGTCTTGATACCAGTTAAATAAGAATAATGATGATGCAACACACGTTCAGATATCAATATGAATAGTGTGTGTAACCAAAGCAAGGCCACATTCGAAACTTCTGCTTCGAAATGAGAAATGTCAAAAAATAGGGATTAAATATAAAAATACAAAGTAATAACAATGGTTAAACACATAACTTAAAGTTCCTGTGTAGCGCACATTACATTATTGTATGATAGCTCTACCTAAAAAGTATTGAGCACGATTCTTTGACTATCTGACATCCCTTATAATATTATTATACCGCTCCCAACGGTTGAGCACTTTTATTATTTCGGGTATAGTATGAAAAACACTTCATACCCAAATCAAGTTGGTATATCAAAAGGCTGATTGAGAAAACTGAGCATATGATCAAGCGCTGATGAGATGCAAGGCGAACTTCTATTTAAATCCATCCAAGACAACTGATCAGAAGAGCAGCTTTGGATTTCAGGTACGAAAATATCCACCCCAAGTACAACAAATGAACAATTTTGAGGGCGAACTCCTACATCTGGTTGGAAACATCGAATTTAGAAACACCACCAAAAGCAACAACATCCAGAAGTTGGAAAAATAGCTGTAAAAGATGTAATACCTGAAACTCAACTCAACTCAAACCTATGGCTTATGTCATTCGACATATGCGAGTTCTATTATTCACAGTGGCGGATAGAGGAGGGAGAAACAGCCGGTCTTTCCCCCCACTATTTTTTTCAAAATTATAACAACAAAATTATATTGAAATTTAAGTCATTGAGTGCCAGCAGAAGGTCTAAAGTTCAAATAGGGGAGCACCTATTTTTTCACACTCGCAGATTCCATTTTTTAACGTTAAATATTTATTTATATATATATGATAGCATTACCGCAAGACGGCTTAGAGTTTATCCTATTACATCATGAAATTCAGTATATATATA
>NW_022728789.1:0-1685 GCF_011630105.1 Anneissia japonica | reverse complement strand
TATTCTTGTTTTTCTAGATTGTAAGACTTTTTTAATCATACGTGTTATCGCTGAGGAAGAGCACAGGAGTGCTCGAAATATTCAAATTAAAATGTCTGTATGTGTATATAATGCTGGGTGGAACGTACCACTTCAGTGAGTGCGGCTGATACAAACGCTTGTATGTTCACTAAATATAATAGAATAAAATATATTATAAAGTGATTATGTTAGTCAATATGTGACGAATAAAGAAATAATGTCTACAGACTACATTCATCACAACATTTTATCATGTATTTAGCAAAGGTCAATGTTATGCTTTAGAATGTTCTGTTATGGCAATACTTGCAGCATTTGGCCGAGTGGGCTCCACAGAATGATTATTTTCTGGGCGAATCTATAGGGGGTGACGGTCGTCGATGTCCGGTCCGCGATCCCCCGGTCATAGGCCTGACGGCAGTATTATTGAAACTTCAATTCAAAAGGCCCACAATAGCATGCACTGGGCCCATCATCACCTAGCTACGCCGCTGCAAAAACGTTTCAATAATAACAATTTCAGGGGAATTTGCCTATCTAGTGACCACCAAGGGTACCCCACCCACCCAGTCCGCAGACTTATTTCCATTGGAGTCCTTCAGGTAGTTATCGGCTTGTACACCGGGAGACCAACCATAGTCTTCCAAAAAGCAAAGAGTGTATTGAATTTTCAAACATGCACGCGACCAACGTTTTAAACAAATCTTCTAAAAGACACATTATAGCACTTTAGCTGCGACACAAGGAGATTAGCAAATGGGAATGAACCGTTACCGAAGTAACAATGGATCTCTATGTTTCTGAACACACAGTGGTTAACACCAGTTTAGCTAACGTTGTACAAATTACACAAAATTGTACAAAAAAAAAAGTTATTAAATCCTGGGATCGCATCTAGTGAGTTGTCGTAATTGTACAGTATTCAGGAATCAAGTAATCATCACACAATAAACACATTTTTATTAATTATTTTATAAAGTAGATAGCCTGTTAGATAACCAAATACCCCTGAAATTATCGTTAATGATAAACCTTCTGTGTTTTGCAACACTATGGTTATATACAGCATGGGTCGATATTTTATGTCATTAAAATTAAGCTCATTACAAAGTTTTTTAAATGAAGAATTACACTAAGGGTGGAGAAGGTTATTGCTATAAATACAATGATTAATGAAAAAAAAAAATCAACTGTAACTATTTTTTATCCTGCAGTGCGTATCTCCTTAAAAGAAGGTGTGAAAATGCTTATGTCAATAAACTGCTCTGTAGCCCACCACTATTAAGAAACCTTTATTACTATGGATAAACTTATAAACATATGTTAATGTTAAAGTTCAATTTTTCAAATTACACAGTATTATTTTAAAAAAAAACAACTTATTTTCAAATGCGGTCTGAACTTGGAGGTCATTTCGTCACTTGGTACTTCCATAAAAGTGGTCTCGGTCTTGATAGGTCTCATAATTATTAGAGGGTGAGCTCAGTGTTAAAAGATAATTGGTTAGTTGGTACTTTGAAAAAGTAGTCTCGAATTAGAGGGTTCTCGGAAGTAGAGGGGTCTCGAATTGGAGGGCGGATATATGCCTATATATATATATGTATATGTATAGGCCTATATATATACATATACATATATATATAGGCATATATCCGCCCTCCAAT
>NW_022728788.1:0-3134 GCF_011630105.1 Anneissia japonica | reverse complement strand
GCATTTATCTTTAGGCCTCAATATTGCAGATTTAAATGAGTACTATGTATTACTGTACTATTTTTATATCAGTTTATTAGTTGTATATAAATTTAATTAATTCTAATTGTTTTAATGCTTAGCTTACAACTGTATAAGTTTTAATGTGTATTAGTATTGCAGTAATTGCATTTCATCTTTAGGCCTTAATATTGCAGATTTAAGTGAGATTTAAATAATTAATTTAAAATGAAAACAAATGTAAATCTGTATAAAGCTATGTATTGCTAATTATTATATAATTAATTACAATGATGTATAAATGCATAAAACTGTACACTGATATTTGTGAATAAACATTACCTTATGTTGAAATTTGCTTTTCTTTCTTAAAAGTTGAATGTCAGCCGAAAATGTAAGTTCCAGTCTTATTAACAAATCACATACTGGAGGGAGAGACCTTTTAATTTATGATGAATTACTGTACAATGAATACAGTTTCAAATTAATGAATAAAGATACTGTAACTGTAAAATAAATAAAATACTGGAGCTATACTTATACTGGCAATATGAATTACTGTACAATGAATAGGCCTACAGTTTCAAATTGTATAATAAATAACAAACTGTTCTCTAAACAAATAAAATACTGAAGCTTTACAATTCTTCAATGTAAGACACTTAACATTTTTATTTACAATAAATGAAATCCACATACCTGAAATAAATAAGTAAATAATACTGTACATGAAAGCAATTATTATATACATACAATACCTAAAATAAATACGTAAATATTACTGTGCGACATGACAGAAATTATTTAGTTTAACAAAGGCTTACAGTTACTGTAGGCATACGCCGCCACAGCATGCGGTGTGAAGAAATGCCCAACTGGCGCTCCATAAAAATCTCGCGCGGCCGAAAGTGTCGGCGGCCGAAGAAGTCATATCCCCACAGCGCCTTTAGTACTAAGCCTAGGCCCCTAAGCCTAGTTAAGTTAGGTAGTGATACTGTAAATTAGGGAGCTGTCCTAGTCGGCGCAAATGCACTTTCGCACCTAACTTTTAATTCTGAATTTGTTTACCAGTGTTATTCTCACAGTCACAACACATAATTATAAAACATTTTTACATGATTCAACCACTCACTCACAAAGTACATTTTTCTAGGTCAGGAATTATGTCATCAGTGGAGGACCGTACTGTAGGGTAAATTGTAGGGTATGTTGGGGCCCAAGGGACCTGCTAGGCTTGTGTGGTGGGAAAAGTTTCATCTGTAAAAAAAGCAATATCCTATTGTTCCAATAAAAAACAAAAAAAAAATGCCAGCCCTCATCACTTTTTTTTTTAAACGCTGTGGCTAGAGATACGGTACCATATTCTACTTCCATATGCTAAAGGTACGGTAAATGGCATTACGTCACCATCACCCAATTAAGTACCAGAATGTGTGATGTAGAACAAGATTAACTAGGCAAAAAGTACTATACTGTACCGTAGTGCATTGTCGATAAATAGGCCGCAATAGGAATGTGGTTCCAGAGATTACGTTATAAGAATGTTATAATAATTTTACATTTTGGTCATAAAAAATTTTGTAGAACCATATGTATGTACTTATAACCTAATTTCACAACATTTGAACGTTCTTTAGGCCTACAACATTGTGTGAACGTTATGACATACTGTACCTAAACCACAACTTTTGCGAACGTTATAAGAACGTTTCATGTTTGGTGGGTTGTCATCATTTATTTATATTAGCAATATCAAACAAGGACTGAATCTTGTACCAATCTCTTGGCATGCCTCTTGGCCTTGCTTAAATTTCTTGGCTTAGCAGCAGCGCTGCTGTAGTAATAAATCGATCTGTGGTGGCATCTGTCATACAGTAAACTAATTCCTCCGTGGTCAGTCACTATAACAACTCCCTGGTCATACCAAGTTTGAAGTTAATCTCAACCCCCCAAATCTTTTAGTCCAAGAAGCCTAGGTCCGATTTTGGCTTTAAAATTACCTGCCAAATATAGTCCACATAAGTGAAAATGGGTCTGGCGTGCGTCTATTTAATAGTTATAACTTGTATTTTTATAACGTTCATATTTTTTTTGTAATCAAATGATAGATAAATATCTTATCTCCTATTATATAGCTTAATATGTTTTCATTCGTTTTCATTTTATGTGTGAAATCATAGGTGAAATAACTGGTGAAAATTAAGTTAAGCTTCGCGCACAGTAAACCCTTTGGTGTAAGTATGAAAAGAAGTTAAACGATGTGGTCTTAAATCGTGTTGGTCTGCTGTAGTTCATTTTTTACCTTGTTTTGTTTTGGTTGTGTGTGCTCCGCGACGGAGTACATGCATTCAATTCTGAGAATGCTTACTCCTTTATTTCATGTATTAGAACATCTATTGTATGACCCAAAACCCCACACAATAATACGGAATATTTAAAACTAATAATTCAGTCTTGTGTTTCATTTTAGGCCCAAAAAAGCCGAAAATGATGCACGCTGTGTGTATCGCCTAGGCCTGTGAAATGCATTACCAGTATCTGGTGGTTTGATTAAACACTTCCTCAAAAGCTTAAAACGAATCATTCTGTCACTGCAAAAGAGTTTGCAAGTGTGGGAGAAGCATGTTTCATCCACTCCAGGGGAGAAACAATCCTATCCTACTAGCAGCAGACGAGCAGTGGCGGCTCTAGGATATATTTTCTTGGGGGGCTAAGTTGTCCGACGGGGGTCATGAGCTCGTAGGATCGAGCTGGGAGAAGGGGTTCAGAGGCATTTCCCCCTCCCAAATGAGGCATGTCATGGCGAAATGGTTAAGTTGTCACAGGCCAGTATTGAGTATATGAGCTATAAAATATGGGAGCTCAAAAAATTGCCTAAACATCCAAATTTTTTTTTCACTATAGATCAACAGTTTAATGTCTTATTAATCATGTCCCAAAGTACAGTATTAGTTCTGCAAGTGGTCAACAAATTGTTTATTTAATGTTATTTAGATAGTTAATTTTATTAAACATGTATGCACAAATAACTTTGGAAGGCAATATTACTCAAAATCATGTTTATCTTGCCTCTAAGAGTGCCGTATTTTCACTTTCCAATAACTTAGGCTTGAAAAGTCCAATTTCAATGAATG
>NW_022728787.1:0-1412 GCF_011630105.1 Anneissia japonica | reverse complement strand
TTAATTGGAATCATACCAGAGTTAGTTCATGTATGACCCTGACAAATGTTGTTGTAAAGTCTAGGTCTGAGGCCTTGTAATAACATCTCATTTTTTAGGCCCTAGCTTAGGCATTGCTTTCTTGCTTCCCGGTTCAGTCTAGTAGTCGCGCACACCTTGAAGTGTGTCACTTTCCCCGCATCGCAACGTTTTCTCGGCGGCCAACGGACGCATGAACATATAGAGAAAATCTTAG
The DNA here is from genome assembly GCF_011630105.1 of Anneissia japonica. Lineage (NCBI taxonomy): Eukaryota > Metazoa > Echinodermata > Crinoidea > Comatulida > Comatulidae > Anneissia > Anneissia japonica. Next base: position 1,177 of record NW_022728787.1, on the reverse strand, counting down.
TAACGTAGGCCTGGGGCTATTTTCAATGTAATCTCATCAGTATCTAAGTGTAGAATGGAACCAAAAATGCATCGACCTACTGATGTAGAACTACTACTTTATTTATTGTCGAGTACCGTTTTTTTTTCTTCTTCTTTCATTGTACAGTATCGCAAAAACTAGAGCAGTCTCAAAATCAAAAATCTTTCAACTTATATTTTGACACCTTTTGAATTTATTTTTAGGATTCAAATCTGTATCATAACATAGGGCCTGCTAATTATTGAGTCGTTTACTCTATTCATGATACATGCATCCAAACAAAAACACTATTAAACAAACGGCGGTCTGACTGAGATTATAGTACACTGCATGCAGGCACGCAAATTGAAGACAATAGCCAAAATTCTAACAAATTACCGTATTTTATTTTTAAAATATTTTGTTTCGATGTTTTGACTCGAATGTTATGATTTTTAAAGTATTTAATTTTAACACTTAAGACTTTCTGTATAACCTTTTGGAGACCCAGATGTGATCAGACGACCCTCAAAAATTCACTCACGGCCCAAACTTGGGTTACGACCCATGGGTTACCGATCGTAGAATTAATAAATTAATAGTATATTATAAATAGATTTTATTATGACTGTATAACAGTTAGACCGCATGTCATGCATGCATAATAATATGCCAAATAAATATTAATAAAATTTCAGTTCCTTAACCTTTTTATTTTAAGTGTTTAATATTATTATAAGTGTTGGACAACCATCTATAATTTCCATTTTTTACTTGCCTGCTTACCTTCCCCCACCCCACTCCCCACCACCATTGCCAACCATATTAAAGTTCATTCAGTAAAATTCAGTCATGGCTATCGGTATTTTCTTTGAGTTATAATCAGCTGGTACACTGAGTAAAAACAAACAAGATTTCTTTCTCCAGATATTCGATCGATAGCAGTAGCCAATTTAGGGGGTGGGGCCTTTTTAAAATTTCAAAAAATATTGAGAAAAAAATAATATATTCAAATTTTTTTCTACAGGTGCAGTAATCATACATTTTCTTAGCTCTACTTCAGCCGCACGTGGTTGGGACTGAGGTAAAAAAGAAATATAAAATAGTACCTGGATGGGAAGACACTTTTATATACAGTAGTAAAATTCATCATCATCACATCACCAGGCAAAATAAA
>NW_022728786.1:0-520 GCF_011630105.1 Anneissia japonica | reverse complement strand
GACTTCCCTCAGAATACAGACTAATTGTTATGGCTAAATATTTTCAATTAAAACTGTTTCCCTGCGATTAGCGAAACTTCAATTTTGCTAATCATATTAATAACGCCAATATTACTATGGATTTATTTCCACCAGCCCTGAGATCATGTTCTAATGCCCTATAAATGATGTCTGAAAAGAATGTTTACTAAAATCGCAAAATGGCCAATGGTCAATGGTTGTACATTTGTATAAGCATGGGCGGCGGAAGCGGGGGGCCCGGGCCCCCCACTTTTTGGCGAAAAATATATAATGTCTGGAGAATTTTGTATGATCGGAAATGCAAAAAAAGAAGGAGGGAAGAAGGAGAAGGATGGGAAAGAGAATGTTTATCCAGTACCCGACCGAATTACATTTTCTCGCAATTCACATTGGAGGATCTGGGAGGAGGGGATCATGGGTCCTGACCCCTCCCTTGTGCAACAAAAAAAAGGGGAAAAAGAAAAGGATTCTAGACATACCTTTTCAGGACCCGTGAGCT
>NW_022728785.1:0-2053 GCF_011630105.1 Anneissia japonica | reverse complement strand
TATGCTACATTGTAGCTTTGCAGCTGGGCACGGGGTTAAAATTTCTTCTGAGACACCGCAGTAATACAGTTTGTTTACGAAAGCAGAACATGTGCTCAGAAGATGTGAACGACTGAATGGGTTTGAGTTTGGGACGGGTTTTGAACTGAACACATAACTGTATTTGTTTTATTATTTTATACATACTGTACTGCATTAGTATCATTATCATCATCATTGTTATTAGTACTAGGCCTACTGTACGGCTTTATTTCATAAAAGAAATAAAGATGTCACAAAGTTCAGTTCAATGCAAGCGGATATATATAGAAAAAAAGTTCCATATTGAGTTCAGTCAGGTTCAATTGAATGTAATTTTTATTTACGAACAGGATCGAAATAGGCCCATGTACGCCGTCACTAAATGGTTTATTCTCTGAAAATGTTACCTAATATTAATTAATATGTAGACTATAATAGTTTCTAAATAATTATTTTATCTTTCTCTTCAAAAACTCCGATCGGGCACAGTGTAATAATTTCTTCACTGACTGCTGTAATGCGGTCTATTTACAAAGGCAGAACATGTGCTTCTCTCGTCGTCACCAAATGTTTCATTCGCCGCAAAACGTTACCGACTATAAATTAAAATGTAGACATTAATACAGTTTCAAAATATTTATTTTATATTTCTCTACAAAAACTGTATAATTATTAATACGATTTCGTATTTGGGCACGGTGTAATCATTTCTTCACTGACAGACTGCTGCAATGTGGTCGTTTACAAACATAAAACATGTGCTTTCCAGTCGGAGAGCCGTGTTGGAGATTTTGACGGTTATTGCAAAATTTGTAACAAGGCGTGACGTCATTGATTCTAGACGGCTTTTAAGTTTCTCACGTTTTCATTAGCATAAAGTGTATGCTATCTCATAGCTGTTAAATAAACATTGAAAAAGCGGAAGGTACCCAAATATGGTAAAATCAGTTCCTAATATAGCTAAGAATCCTTACATGATTGAATTTTCTGATTATTTTTTGTACGAGTTGCGTGTTCCAACGTTTTTGCCAAGGTTGTGTGACAGCCGTCGAATCATTACAATTTTGACTGCTATTTGTTTACAAATTTCTAATTAGTAGCCTTTCCATCCCATACAGCGATTTTCAATATACATACCACAAGTCGAAAAAGTAAGTGTTTATTTTGATATAAAAATTGGTCTTCCTATTTCAGTTTTCCACGACAAACGTTTAAAGAAGGATCATAATTTCACGTGTTCTGCTAATGCAAGGCGGTGTTCGATGCACTGCCGCGGGCTGTGTGGCTGTGGTGTGAGTGGTTGCACTCAAGGCCTATACTAGGCCGTGAGTACATAAACTACAGTACTGTACTATACTGACAGTTCTTCTTGGAGGAGGCAAGCTAGGAAAACCAAGCTTATGTTTTTATAATAAAAAATCTGTTAAAAGTGGCTGTATGGAAGACAAATGTCTGCATTAAAAAAGCAACAGGGAATTATTATTATTGTATATTATTAATATTAGGCCTATGTATAGGCCTATAGTTAAAAAAAGGCCAGGCTATTTATGTAATTAGATAAAGTATACAACTTCAATTATTAATCAACATCATGATACAATTTTGGCCAGTTACTTTTGTCTAATTTGATTTTATTTTCAGTATACAATTTTTTTTTTTTAAATCTAATATAATATTTCTATTTTTTAGGAGTCACAATTGGCTGGAAATACATATTTTTTTTCTACTTTAATACTCAGCCCATCATGGAGATGTGAATACACCATATTATATATTGATGGATGTGTTTTATAGTGAATGGTACATGTATACTGAAAGTGGTGCATAATTAAATAGGCCTATCTATAGTCATCATGGTTGGTAATAATGTTACTATTTAATATAAATTAATTTATTGCTACTATAATGAAGAAATGCAGTATTTAATTTTGTGAAAATAAAATATTCTATTTTTTAAGTATATACTGTATTAAAACAGATCACATGTACTCATAATTATAACCAATACTATATAGCTTACAAGTAATGTGAC
>NW_022728784.1:0-795 GCF_011630105.1 Anneissia japonica | reverse complement strand
GACAAGAAATAATGATAAACGTGTAGGAAATTCTAAGGTTCCCATAGAAGGGGAGAGAACAAGTATCGGGGGTCAAACAAATAAGCCTATCACGATGTTAAATCAAAGTCATTCAGTTGCCTTACGTACTATACCTATAATAGTAAGCAAAGGTTGTAAACATATGCAGGTAAATGCTTTGTTAGATGATGGTAGTACGCAAACGTACATAAATACAGACCTGTGTGGGGAGTTGGGGCTCCATGGGGAAAGTGAAGAAATAGTTGTTAGTTTGTTGAATGGTAGAGAAGAAAGGTTTATTACAAGGCCAGTTACATTTAGCGTATCATCAGTAGACAATAGATCGAGAAAATACATATTGGATGCACTGACTGCAAATAATGTAACAGGTAAATTAGAACACCCAGAGTGGAACAGAATAAGCAAAGATTGGGATCATTTGAAAGGCATAGAATTCCCAGTAATTAATACTAAAAGGCAAGTCGTGGATATATTGATAGGTGTTGACCATCCTCAGCTACACACTGCCTTAGAAGAAAGACACGGAAAGCCAGGAGAACCAATAGCCAGACGTACACCCCTTGGCTGGACTTGTGTTGGTAGGGTAAACAAAGCTTCGCGTGCTACACTACTGCATGCAAAAACATATAAAAGCAATGTATTGAGTTTACAAGAGACTGAGGAGGTTATGCGCAAGTTTTGGGAAGTAGAGAATGAAGGTTTAATTAAGAGTGGTGTTAAATTGTATACTAAAGAGGAAGAGCTGGCAGTTAAGGTGGTTACAGAGTCGATGTG
>NW_022728783.1:0-666 GCF_011630105.1 Anneissia japonica | reverse complement strand
CATTATGGTCAATTGCAATCACTCTGAAATCTGAAATTGAATGACCAGCTAAATTGAAATGTTCGGCTACTGGTTGATCAAGCTTAGATGTTCTGATAGCTGATCTATGTTGTGTTATTCTCATACGGAGAGTGTTTTTTGTTTCTTTGAAATATTGTTTACCACAAATATTACAATATATGAGATAAATGACATTTTTGGTGAGGCAATTAATTGATTGCCTTATCTGAAATATGTGGTTTGTTTGGTTGCTCTTGAATGATTGTGTAGAATCAAGCAAGGAGCAGGTTTTGCATGATGAACCACAAAGATGACTACCCAAATTACGGTTGTCGCAAGAGTTAGTTTGCTTCTTGAATTTAGATCGTACTAATATATCACGAAGGTTGGTGGTCTGCGATAGGCTATGAACGGTGTATCCGGAAAAACAGACCTAAGACGTTCTGTGGTCTGTAGAATGGGCATATGCTTCTGAATTATAGCCCTTAGTAGTGGTAACCTAGGGTGATAGGTAGTGACCAGTGGCAATTTGGTCGATCGTTGACGTGGTTTGTACGTCAGTGTTTGAGCACGAGGTATGTCCTTTGCTTTTTTTTTTTACAGCATTTTCAATGGGTCCTCGATGATAATTTCTATTCCGGAGATGTCCAGATAGTTCTTCTGTTC
>NW_022728782.1:0-1380 GCF_011630105.1 Anneissia japonica | reverse complement strand
CAGTTACAGTTGAAAGCATACACGTCGAAACTAACTTCACTAATGAGGATACAATCGTCAAATACTCCATTCCAATTTCTTTGAGCACTCTTTCTGCTATCGGACCTGTAGGTATACAACAAGTATGCTTAAAATGTTATTTTGAAACTGGAATTTGTCAGTCTAATGTAGGGAATGGGGAGGGGCTCATGATTAGGTGAGGGGTGTTACTTCGGAAAATAAGATGTTGATTTTAGATGATTTTTAACTACATGAGCGTGATTTTCTTGCTTCCAACATTTACAATGAGGGTGGGGGTGACTGGTGGTATTTGGCAGAGGGACGCGCACCCCAAGTAGATACACCACTGTGATTGATTAAGGTATAATTTTATTGTTATAACTTACCAAAAAGGTGGCTGATAGCTATTGATACGGCTGCAACGAATGTTATATACCCGTCCGTGCAACCTATTGAATCCGCAACTGCTGCGTTCACTACACCCATAGAGACAGCGCTAACTCCAGCCAATGCCATTAACAATCCATTGTTGATGAGGCAGGCGACTTTAGCTGTATTTGATAATTTAGAGTGAGGTAGATGATCATTTTCCATCCTTTAACTACCTCAAAGATTATACTTCTAACTGGATCATAACATAGAGAAATACCCGTAGTCCATTTTCTCTATGATCATACAATAACCGTTCACAGAGTTAGTCCCACTTCAATGATTTTTTTTGTATGGCAGGTCTAACCTTTGCCAGAAAAAGTATACAAAATACGTCATAGCGTTGCAGCAATGATTCCTGTTTGAAGGTTTCGTTTTTTTTTTTTATGTTCAATGCGCTTTACAAAATTAAAAAAGAAGGACAAATGGAATAAAAATACAGTACATTAGAAATAATTATACTAAAACTTAAGATCACAAACTACCAAAATAAAATTCATAAATTAAAATTACAGAATAAATATAAATTTAAATAAGTGGCGCTATGGTACATTTACTCGATTGTTTAGTAATAATACAATAATGATGATGATGGTGATAATGATAATAATAATAATGATGTTGATGATAAGAATAATGATGTTAATGATAATAATTGATTATTCAATGCAGACGGCTACTAATAATCACAATTCCACATTATCACTCCCTGGAGCACCGTACTTCATTGATTAGATCGAGATTTCGACTTCGATGGCTTTTTCTTCACAGTTTATAATACGGTGTATTAGGTCTTTTCAGGAAATTTTGTTTAGCCTATGGCCAAGTTTGATTATAATACGGCTAAAAGAATGTATTCTTCACAATATTAACAAAACGTGCTTTTGTATACATCGTCCCTGGTAGCTGTTTTCTTTTTACTTGTCATATTCCTCTTCTGTGAGGTTTCAA
>NW_022728781.1:0-2494 GCF_011630105.1 Anneissia japonica | reverse complement strand
ACACAATCAGTCTTAGTTATAGATGTCCATTAAATGTCAAAATGAGGTAGGTATATGAGTTATAATTCAAGAGACTTCTGTGTTTCTGAGGTTTTGCATTCAAACCATGCTGTACAGGTTACAGTACGTTCTTGTAGAAGACTGTGAGATGTGTATAAGTCGATGGGGAAGAAGAGGGGGATGGGTGTAGTGATGCATTGAACTAAATTAATTAATTCATGGTGCAGCGATAATGCTTTTTGACTTCTAACTTAATGGTTCTTGGTTCGAATCTCATCAATTGTTCGGCAAAACATTTTGAAATCTTAAGTAGTGCATTTGGTGTTTATCCACACATTACTCCTATAAAATAACTATATGGTTGATATATAATTTTAACTGTCTTAAAACTTTGTCATAGTTGAGATGCCCTCTGCAAACAGTTGGAAGAGAAAAAAACTCGTGTAAACTTTTACTACATATAAGTTCAATTGTCCAGGAGGTAATACCGTGGACTAATATAATAAACTATTGAATTAAAAAAAAAAAATCAAAATTGCTATAAATTTCTGTAGGGAAGGAGGACAAATCTGTATGTATAGCATCCATAATGCTTTTGGTATTGTATTTATGTTAAGCATATAATAGATAAGGAAAAATAGTTATTACTAAGATGCCAAAATGAAGTCTTGAAATATTTATTCTTGACATGATGGCATATACAGTATGTGATGTCTGTCAAAGTTAATATATTATGCTTAAATAGTTATAGTATTTAAGACGTTATGCATGTGTGATTAAATTTATTATCATGTGTTCGCATTTCATGAAGGTGTGGTTATATATTAATTCATGTTTTAGTAAATAATTAAATATACGTAATGTATAATGTATACATTTTATGACTATTTTTATGTTCTCTTTTTTTAAATATATGCCCATATGTGTATCTGCATAAAGTAATACATAAAATATAAACCTGTACATTACATATGTAGAATTTGACTATGACTGAGCTCGGCTTGATATTAGTGCGATGTAGCGTCCACGGCGTTTACATATACAACATAAAATAATGTTGTCGTAGAGTGATCAGCCACCTGCCAAGTTCTTTCATATGCCATGCACAAGTAGAATGTAAAAGTAATTAATTGCTTGAAGACTATCTGACATGGCTAGCCTTCTTGAAGAAGCAGGCCTAATGAGATCGTATTAAATTCCAGATAATGCTGCTATAAATACTACTTGATAGAAACAATCCATTGGCATACAATTAAATGTGAGATCCTACTGAAAAATGCTTACAAATTTCCTCCCTTTGATGTAGATACACACTACGTAATACTCCATTGTCCAATGTTGGTTCTTTTAATAGCAATATATAAATTTTTGTTTCTGGTATTATATGTTATTAATTGATATTATTAATTAACTGTTATTATTGTTGAATTATTATTTATTGTTGTTATTTACAGTATTGTACTGTATGTACAGAGCAATATAGAATCTTAACTATGCAGAACATCCTTTTTTTTATCAATTCTAAAAACTAAATTGCAAAAACTTCCAACTGTTATATATTATTAATTTTGTATATAGGTTTGAAAGACGACATTCATTGTCAGGTTGCTAATTCTTTATTTCTGATCTTTCACCTTTTTGCATTCTATTTGGCGCCATTTATGAGCATTAACCCAGATTATGATTGGAATCAATTGCGTAAAATATCTTGCAAACGTTATCATCTGTAATTTCTGATAAAAAACGAGGTGGCAATATGATCGCAAATTTTTTGGACAATAGTTGGTGGAATTTTATAGCAACCACATTTCATTTTCAATTTTGTTTTGCATGATTCAACATGACCCAATTTTTTTTTTTACTAGTGCAGTATGACTTGAATTGCGATAATGTATTTGCTTTCAATTTTTCTGCTTTAAGTTCAGTTTCTGTTATGAAGATGCTTTTCATTATTTCTGCAGTGTCATAAGAGAGTGATAAAAAAAAAACCAAAAAAAACCAAAGATGCATTTACACTTGACTCGAACACACAATCCTTATTCATAATCGTCGTTCCTATGTTACCTTTACTGCTGGGATTTAGATATTAAAAGCACCATAAAAACTAATAATGCTGGTAGTGGCTGTTGTATGCGTGAATTGCCGTGCAAAGTCTGAATTGATTATAGTCGCATTGATAGGGGACTTAAGTGGAGGCTACGAAGGTGCTACGTTCCCTTCGTGTAATCAGAGCATTATCTTTTACTACATAAACAATTAACTCAAATTACCAACAGTACTGAGATTTAAGTATTAAAATTCCAAGATTAACAGTGCAGAAAAATATCTCAGATTTTCAGGCTAATTAAAGAGAATGTTTATTTTACCATCCATCAATCATGTATAGTGATGAGTTGTTGTTATACCTTGGTATATTTTATTAGGCCCAATAAAAAAAATATTAGTTTATCACCCTCGCGCGCATGTCTTTTATACTGAAAAAAAAAAAAAAATT
>NW_022728780.1:0-802 GCF_011630105.1 Anneissia japonica | reverse complement strand
GAGCGATGACGTTGCGAGTGAGGGCGTTCGAGGCTTCGTCATCGATAACATCTCACGCGCTATTGACTGAACGAGTTCTGGTACCCTTGACGTCACGAAAGTTCGATGACGTCTGCGAACTGTTTTAGCATATAAGTGCACCGCGATTCGAGATCGGGAAACATACCGCAAAATATTTCGTCTCAAGTAGATCGCAGACTTCAATACAGGTTCAAATCGGAAAAGGACTGGTACGCCGTTGATAATGTGGATTCCTACGGAGACGCCAAGAGAAAGATAATGGAACGAAGAGGCATGAACAGAAACGAGTCGATGCTCGTCCTGCATCTGGAAGACAACGAGACACCTCTATCCGACCAGGAACCGATAGTCAGAAACAGGAGGGTGATCGTCCAACGGCGTCCGTGCGGCTTCGAAGCCATCGCCGAACAGGAGTTGCTGAATGAAAAGATAGCGGAGAGAAAGAGGTTGAGCAGGGAGGACGATATTTACAGAATCAAAAGTCTGTACTATCGCACTCGCAGTCTCGTTCGTGGCGTCGAGCACGACGAGATAGGGCGACACTCGGATTCCTCTCCTCTAGAATTCGCCGACATCCTGATGGCCGACCTGGAGAAAGCCGACTCCCCGGTCGACATGAACGCCTGCATCGAATCTCTGCGAAGAGCCAGGGCGACGTATCCCAACTATCTACACATCTTCGGATACGAAGGAGACGAACCCGATGCCATTCTCAATGTTGCTTTGGGCATCCACCGAAATCAGGAAGTCGGCCGGAAATCCTTCGATTTGGCTACAAAAA
>NW_022728779.1:0-1312 GCF_011630105.1 Anneissia japonica | reverse complement strand
TTTATATATATACATATATAAATCATCAAAGAAAGGTAAATACAGTGTTCGAATAAAGGACATGATAATACATTCTGTAGCTTAGCTCTTGGTATATATAAATAAAGGAATAAAGAAATTGTATAATAAAATGCTTCTAACAGGATTCGAACCTGCTACCTCTCGCTGTCAAGGCGAGCGTCATAACCATCAGACCACAGAGGCTTTCATGGTTGAGCAGATTCAACTTACCGCCAGATACACTCTATTACACAAAAGTACGACTGGAAACAAATAGTTGCATATAATATAAATCAAGACAGTCGTTATATATAAATCATCAAATAAAGGTAAATACAGTATTCAAATATATTGTCATGTCTTTATTCGAACACTGTTTGGTATCTACCTCATCGAAATTAATGATGCGGAATGTCTAATTGTTTTTCGTTTGTATGGTTTATTTATGTCAGTGTGACCATGGTGTGACTAACGTCAGACAGAGATTTATGAATAATGTTTGAAATATTCGTTTCCTATTTATAACAATGAGATCCGTTACTACAGAAAATTGATACGCTATAACTCATAAAATAGATAATGGTTTTATACCGCCTTTTTTTAATGAATCGTATTTCGTATAAAAGTAAAGCATTGCAAATTATGTGCAATTCATCATAGTTCACATACCGTAAATTAAATCTTCGAATTGAAGCCAAATGGGCTTAACAAGAAGCCCATCGAAATGAAGCATATACGCCGGTTAATACACTCATGGTACAGTGGCCCTATATATTGTTTTATTATAGTAATTGACATAACTTACAGCATTCATTTTGAAAAAGAAGCCTCCTCTTTACTTTGCAAATGTAACCTCGAAAAGAAGCCCATCCAAAGTTCGCAAAAAAGAGAGAAGCCCATGGCTACTAGTCTAGGTTTTATGGTACTACTCTTTATAATCCCACCTTTAACCCCGAGTCTGATATTTATGCAGGGTTCCTAAGTTATAAGAAATCCTTCCGAGAGATCTGGTGTAAATGAGCTTTCCTAACTTTATTACATCAATTGTCTCATGAAAGTTAGGAAAGCTCATTTACACCAGGAGATCTGGTGTAAATGAGCTTTCCTAACTTTCATGAGACAATTGATGTAATAAAGTGCCGGTAGTAAAATTATGCAAATATTATGAATTTGCGGGAGATGGGTTATTTTTCGGGAGATTCTTTGGTTACTTGCGGAAGTACAGGAGGCCGTCCTGATTTCAGGGAGACTCCCGCTGATGGTACATATTGCATCTACCATATATGGGCAAGCTAATTTAGGCCTATTCATA
>NW_022728778.1:0-515 GCF_011630105.1 Anneissia japonica | reverse complement strand
TCTTCCTTAATTATATAAATTTAAAGCATTTTTCAATTGCATTATTACACTGTTTACGTTCATCATTAAAATTTTATTTTCTCATTCGCCTACATGCGTTTGGAAAGATATTTAAATAAGAAAAAATAATAATTTTCACCCTTTTCTGACGACCTTTAAAAGTTGTTCACTAAACAATATTAAAAAATGATTCTTCTTAATTTCAATTGTTTGTACAGCCTGTATAAATGCGAATGACAATGAAAACAAAGGTGATATTTTATAATCTTAAAAATAATTTGCTGTTTCTATTGCATACTATTAATTATATAATCACTATAACTTTATTTTGAAAACGGCGCTTTTAAAACAGCAGACACGTTCTTCATAAAAGTAACACACTGTACAGCCATAATACAATATTAAAACAGAGACGAGACTTTTAATACGATAAAATGTACGTTACACAAATACACAAGTTGAATATATCACAGATCCTGTATATCATTTAACACTTACAATTTACATTTACAGGA
>NW_022728777.1:0-1360 GCF_011630105.1 Anneissia japonica | reverse complement strand
TATTTTGCATTAATGATATTGAAATTTTTAACCATACATCATTAATATTATTATTATTATTATTACTTTATAATTTTTATCCTATTATTATCAATTTTTATTTTAATTATGTTTTTGTTCCCTATTATCATGAATGAATGATGTTTTAATCTGATTTTTTTTTTTTCATTCTGATTATTATGGTATAATGTTGTATTTGTCTTCACCTTGCATTTATTAATAATAATTGTTTTTATCAATAGTATTAATATTATTTTTATGTTTGTGTTATTATTATTATTATTATTTCTATGTATCATTTTATTATTAATATTATTATTCTATTATCATACTTGCTATTATTATTATTATTATTATTATTTTCATTATTATTATCATTATTATTATCATTATTATGTTGATCTTCCCTAAATTGACATCCTATTATACTTTTACTATTTTACAGGATGCTTCTGTTCCTGCAATACTATCATATCTTTTATCAATTTATATATTGGTATTGTTATTATTCAGTATTATTATTATTTTCTTTTATTATGCGATTCTTATCATTACCGATTCGTATTATAGTGACATTATACTGTTACTATAGCTTTTGTTCAATGCTTATTACATCATATTTGTTATAATTATGCTACCTGCCATTATTAACCACTTTTAATTACTATATTGTGTCTAATGTCATGATTTTGATGCTCTAACCATACACCTTTTTTGTATCATCATCATCATCATCATCATCATCATCATCATCATCATCATATATATATATATATATATATATATATATTTTATAATATTTTATGATATTTACAATATGTTTGATTGCCCTAATCTTAGTGGTTTATTCTACAGTGACATAAGTGATCATCTCCCTGTTTTTAATATCCTATATCCATTCAATATCCTTTACCCATCCAATGATGCAGTTGGCTCAGATAGGGAAGCAATACCAAGATTTAGAAATATTAATTCCTCAACCGTAGAAAATTTCCGACAACATATTTGTAACCAACAGTGGTCTGAAATCCTTGATGTACATGACCCTGAAGAAGCCTACAATAATTTTAAAATCATATTCAAAAATCTTTATGAAGAACATTTTCCATCCAAAAATGTAAAAAAAAAATCTAAAATCTCCCATTTAGTCAATGCATCTTCCATTAAAATTGTTGCTATCCAATTCAAAAACACTTAATTGCTGATTACTAATTTTGTATTACTAATTATATCTCCAATTTCCACTTTCTCGGTCTGTTTTCTATTTGTTTTGAATGTTTTGTCTTGTTTTTTTTATTTTTTTTGTCTCTGTCCTGTGCTGTCTCTCTTGTTTCCCCCCCCCCCTTATTTTTCTGGCTGT
>NW_022728776.1:0-2127 GCF_011630105.1 Anneissia japonica | reverse complement strand
ATGACATACGGAAATCGCCAATCTCCTCTCATTAGCTAGCATGTTTTATACATTCTCAAGGTGGTGGTACAGATTAATACTCCTGGATAGGGAATGACATGTTTAGATATAGGTAATAGTGACTTGCAAAGCGAGGGTTCGAACACCCAACCAGGAGGCCGACAGTGCGAAGCACAACCGTTACGCCAAACGCTTCTACCTTTGAAAAAGACAATGCAATAACATTAAAATAAGATACAAATAGTTGATTCCGTTTTCCCGCTTTATGTTTGATCTATTTATTTATATTTGATTTATTTTACTTTTATATATATATGTATATATATATATAATTATATACATATGTATAAAACAAAAACAAAGTGTTCATTTTATAATATAGGCTAGAAAATAATACAGTATATAAAAGGTCGATAACAATGGAGGTTATTAATATTGTAATTATGTTTAAACTATGTTTTGAGATGTAAACAATTATCGTTTATTATATTATAGGCGAAAAGAATTATATGAAACTGTGTATTTTTAAGGCATTACTGCACAAAGCTATGCCAGTATGACTAACTTAAATACATTAAAAATGCCTATGAGTTACATTTACAATACCAACATCATAAGAAGTAGACATTTGAGTTTAAATTGGAATTGGATTTAGTACTTAGACGTGTGCGTTAAGTTAATCTATCGGCAGAATTGAAAAAACATGTTTCGTTCAACTGCAAAAACCTGTTAAAAAACAAGACTAGCTGTGTCCTTTTTTGGTGAAATCTATACTCAAATATCGGTATTACAAAATTAACCAAATTATTAAATTGGGTCTCTATTTCAAACAACTCATAAATCTAAACTTCCTAGTTTCTTTTGCCCTTGCCACTGTTTTTTTTTTATATCTGAGTTTACTATTTACAACACCTCCTAAATATACCATATAACATCTATATAACTCAATAAAATACAATTCATTAAAATGTAATTAATTATATTTAATAATAATTGGCAGTTGGTTCACGTCATTCAGTATATATATTATCATGCATTTTCTTTCATTTGTCATCATTTAATTTGCATACGGTTTTTTTACATTACTTAAGAAATGTTCCGAATACTGCTTTTATATCAGTGGCGTGTGATCTATAAAACACCTCATAATTTCAATGTTCGCAGCAACCTGTGTAAAACTGGCCTCGCTCGCACTCGCACATTTATTAACATGCAAACGAATGATTCATAGTATATAAAAAAATCCAAGGCAAGTCTAGTATCTTGTAGTATCGATTCCACATTAGTATGTTTTTGTTTCTTGTTGAACCACCAGGAAAAGTTTTTGTAAGAAAATGGTCATGTTCTCTGTAAGAAAAAAAAAGTATGTTATGTTATTTTTTAAGCAAATAGGTATCTAAGATAAATCTTGTATTTTTGCTGTTTTTACTGCGAGAATAAGGTACAGAATATTTAATAAGTTTGGCATCTTTGAGTCTTTTCATTGTATACGGTATATTAATATATTTTGTAGCGTTTATTCGTGAAATAAATAAATATAATCACTTACCCATTCCTTGTGCAATATAATGCGGTTTATTTTTCCAACGTACCCCAACTAAATAAACGGGTATACCGGAAATGAGGATCAGAAAACCAATCACACACTCTCTTGGTGAAGAATAAAACGACATGGCAACCAGTAATAACGTGATGACTACAAATGTGACTGGAACAAACATAGGCACCTATCAAGCAAATAAATCATGTATAATAAGATATAATCAATTTATAGCAAATGAAAGGTGATTTTCTTTCTGTCATCTTCGCTAGTGTCTTTGATTTATAAATGAACAATAAGAACATATAATTATAAATCAGTCAAATGGGGATATAATCTATGCAAACGAATAAGGCAAGCAAAGTGCAATAAAAGTTGCGTAACATAACCACATGAAACTGGAAAAGAATGTAGTATAATTATACATCATAATAAATGGATATTCATTAAAAAGGATAATAGAAAGAATAGTTCAATTAATAAACATATAACTAACTAAATATATTAATACACAATAAATATGGTATACAGCCAATTGGTAAATCAAAGTAATTAAATTCGAATTTACAGAGATTTCACATGTGAAA
>NW_022728775.1:0-562 GCF_011630105.1 Anneissia japonica | reverse complement strand
AACACTGTTATAATTTCTTTTCTATAGAAAACTATTATTTTCTATAGAAATTCACAATACTTCTAAAGGAAAGAACAGCATTTCTATAGAAAGTAACGCTGTTATAATTTCTTTTCTATAGAAAACTATTATTTTCTATGGAAATTCACAATACTTCTATAGAAAAGAACAGCATTTCTATAGAAATTATTGCAGATATAATTTTTTCTATAGAAAACTATATAAATCTCTATGGAAAATAACAGCATTTCTATAGAAAATAACACCGATATAATATATTTTCTATGGAAAACTGTATTATTCTCTTTAGAAATGTACAGAATTTCTTTAGAAATAATGCTGATATATTATATTTTCTATAGTAAAAAAAACAGCATTTCTATAGAAAATAACACTGATAAAATTAATTTTCATAGAAATTCACAGCACTTCTCTAGAAAATAACGCTGATATATTTTTTTTTTATAGAAAACTGTATCGTTCGATCAATAAAAAATTTTTTTCACGAATAAAGAAAAAGTGTAAAAATAAAAAATCATAGGCCTACAAGATGATTGTAATG
>NW_022728774.1:0-1405 GCF_011630105.1 Anneissia japonica | reverse complement strand
TGAAGCAGCATTCCCACACATTGACTTATTATTAGCGTAATCAGTACATGGTCTGATGGTAGATGCTTTGAAGCAGCATTCCCACACATTGACTTATTAGGAGCACATTCAGTGCATGGTAGATGCCTTGAAGCAGCATTCCCACACATTGACTTATTAGGAGTGCATTCAGTGCATGGTAGATGCCTTGAAGCAGCATTCCCACACATTGACTTATTAGTAGCGCAATCAGTACATGGTCTGATGGTAGATGATTTGAAGCAGCATTCTCACACATTGACTTATTAGTAGCGTAATCAGTACATGGTCTGATGGTAGATGCCTTGAAGCAGTATTCCCACACATTGACTTATTATTAGTAGCGTAATCAGTACATGGCCTGATGGTAGATGATTTGAAGCAGCATTCTCACACATTGACTTATTAGTAGCGCATTCAGTACATGGTAGATGCCTTGAAGCAGCATTCCCACACATTGACTTATTAGTAGCGCAATCAGTACATGGTCTGATGGTAGATGCCTTGAAGCAGTATTCCCACACATTGACTTACTAGTAGTGTAATCAGTACATGGTCTGGTGGTAGATGCCTTGAAGCAGCATTCCCACACATTGACTTATTAGTAGCGCAATCAGTACATGGTCTGATGGTAGATGCCTTGAAGCAGCATTCCCACACATTGACTTATTAGGAGCACATTCAGTGCATGGTAGATGCTTTGCAGCAGCATTCCCACACATTGACTTATTAGGAGCGCATTCAGTGCATGGTAGATGCTTTGAAGCAGCATTCCCACACATTGACTTATTAGTAGCGTAATCAGTACATGGTCTGATGGTAGATGCCTTGAAATAGTATTGATGTTTTTGTGGAAGCGTCGTGTACAATGATGAAGTTCTTAACTTCGGCCAGCGGATTCTAATGGTTGTCACATTGCATGTATCTCTCTTCAACTTGGAGTATAAGTAGGTGCTTGGTAGGATCCAGGACAGCATAGGGCCTAATAATACTAGAACCTAGGCCTAAGAGAACTTTCTTTAACATGGTGTTCATTGTATACCCAATTCAATATTCCTATATTCAAAGTCTCATGCTAATCTATGCTCTCTTCAGAAAGGCTTCTACGATTGTTTTGTTGTGGAAATCAAGTTATCCCTCCCCAGTACCGCCTCATTATAAATCATCGGGCAATTTACCGGTAGATTACATTTTTATGCACAACTAATTAGAAGGCATATTTTTGAATGAATTATACCTGGTGCTGAATCAGCTGCTTTAGAAACAACAACTAATAATGTTTACGTTTTGTTTCTGCTTCAGTGCCTCCTCGATGGCCGACAAGAATGTTTGCTGTTGATAGCGTTCGTCGTGTGTTCCATGTCTGCAATGGCATAACGGTACACTT
>NW_022728773.1:0-1197 GCF_011630105.1 Anneissia japonica | reverse complement strand
TATATATATATATAAGAATGTATATATAAATATATATACGTATATATAAGTATGTATATGTATATATATTTAAGTATGTATATATATAATATATAAGTATGTATATATATTATAATGCATATATGTATGTATATATATATAGGCCTATATAAGTATATATGTAAGTATGTGTATATATGTATATATATAAGTATGTATTGGATGATCACGTTATACTTTTGTTAATGTACTGCTACTTATTTATCTATTCTTGTCACAGCTTTTCATACCTGATGATGGGCTATGCCCGAAACATGTCGTATCAAATAAATTTCTACTGAGGCAGATTAAAACCGTGTTGCTTTTGATTTTATATCCTATCACTCTGCCTATGCAGCTTCTTTGATTTTATGTATATATATGTATATATATATGTCTATATATTATGTATACATATATATGTCTATATATTATGTATATATATATATATGTATATGTGTGTATATATATATATAAGTATGTATATGTTATAATGCATATATATGTATGTATATATATATATAATATATATATACACATACATATATACATTATAACATATATACATACTTATATATATCATATATAAGTACATATATATATGTATTTATAAAAGTATGTATATATGTTATAATGTATATACATATATGTATATATATACGTATATATATATATATACACATATACATCTATTCATATATATACATATATATATATATATATTTATATATATATATACATACATATACATTGATATATATATATACATATACGTATATATATACATATGTATGTATATATATGTTTATGTGTGTATATATACTTATATATAAGTGTACATTATATGTAAGTATATAAGAATATAAGTGTATATATATAAGTATATATATATAGGTCTATATCAGTATATATGTATGTGTATATATGTATATATATAAGTGTGTATATATAAGTATGTATATGTATATATATAAGTATGTATATATATATAATATATAAGTATGTATATATATTATAATGCATATATGTATGTATATATAGGCCTATATAATTATATATGTATGTGTATATATATAAGTATGTATATATGTATATATATGTGTATGTATATATATATGTATATATATATAAGTATATATATGTGTGTATATATATATGTGTATATATGTAGATATATAT
>NW_022728772.1:0-7896 GCF_011630105.1 Anneissia japonica | reverse complement strand
TATGAGGGTACTTTAGAACGAACTTTGTACATGCACTCTACAATATGGCTAATACAGTCTAAACTCAAAGTATAGTAAAACTAACATAACAGTATTTAATCATTGTGTTATAGTAAAATAAATGTATTAGGTATAACCTAACACCTAACAATACATAACAAATTGAGTAATTGCATAGGCCTACGTAGTATTTTGACATGAATCAATAAATCCCAAAAAGAAAGGGAGGTCCTGTGTTTCTCTCCCGGGAAAATTTTGATTCCTAGATGGCGGGAAATGAGCTTTCCCGACATATGAAGTGTGTTTTATGGTTAAGACATTTGTTTTAAAATTTTGTTGGAAAAACTGTCAGTCCCAGGAAGACTCTTTTTGTCTTTTGAGAAATTAAGTTAGTAACTTCATCTTCAATATTACTAGGTCAGGTAATGAACTAAAGGACTTAATACATTTATATTATTAGAAATTGAAGTGCCAATGTTAACAAAATATTCATTGAAGTGAATTTTAAGATAAGTTTGGTTTCAGTAATTGTTTGTCTTGCCATTATGTTAGTGGTTGTGTTGGCTTTTATTTCCACTATACAGTAAAATGAAATTTGAAATTAGATAAAATTATCAACCAATTAATGCCAATTGATAATAATGGTGGCACTAGCGGTGGAGGAGGGGAATTGTGTGAAGATTTTGTGTGGGTCCAGGTGTTAAGCTCTAATGGAGATCCAGTGAAATTTTCTTTTCTCTCGGAAATTGTGTGATCTTCCCATCAGCTGGTAAATTAATTGAGAGATATTCCAATTGATAACTCAGTTTTATTGAGTGAATTAAATAAATACTGTACTGTAAATGACCAACATCAAGCACCAAAACAACTACTATCAGCTATTTTTTTCTTCTTCAGTTGCAGATACAATTACCTGTACACTAAACTTTACTAAAACAAGTACTGTACCTGTTTACCTGTTTTAACTACCCAGTTTCAAATTGAAACCAAGTTCACTTTACACTACAGTACTGTGCAACAAAATACTATGATAAATTTAATAAAATTATCTATTTCTCAGAAGATTTTATCAAGGATAGGAAAAGATCAAATTATACGTCTTTAAATTCTTCTTACCAATGCAAAATCATCCCTTATATTTTCTTAGCTGTCATTTAAAATTGTTAGGTAGAGTACTACTGCACTAAAATTAATTAGATTTATTTTTTTTCCAATTTATGTATGTTATATAATGTAAACAAGTGTGCTTTCAATTTAATACATAAAATTCTTTTCAAATTCTTCCACATTGTTAAAAATATGATATCATTAAATATCTTTTCAGATGATCATTTTACCTACACAATTCTTAACATTGTGTATGGCTTCCTTCCTGTATGCACACTCTCAAATGTACAGAAAAGTGCTAAACTGTTTCTAAAATTTTTTCCAAAAATATTGAATTTATAATTGTCTTTCTTCTGATATGTATCCTTAAATGTTTTTTAAAGTGTTATACAGATTGAACTTCTTTCCACAATGTTCACTTACACACGGTGTCTGTGCTGTATGTTATTAACATACACATGTTTTTCAAAGTTCAAATTTGATTAAAATTTTGTTTCACAATTACCACACATGGAATCTCTCTAAATTTCCTTTCATAATGATCATTATTTCCTGTTTGTAGTCTCAAATCACTAATGTTTCAAAATGTTCGCATTCAAGTGATTCCTCTTCTGAATCCTCAAATGAGTTTTCAAATTGATACTGTGTTTAGTTTCTTTTCACACTCATAAAGATTGTTTTCGTTTGTGTATCTTCAAGTGAGTATTCAAATTGCTACTTTGATAAAATTTCTTTCCACAATAATCACATTCAAAAGGTTTTTCTCCTGTATGTATCCTTAAATGAGTTTTCAAATTGCTATTTTGATAAAATTTCTTTCCACAATATTCACATTCATACGGTCTTTCTTCTGTATGTATCCTTAAATGTGTTTTCAAAGTGTCACTTCTACTAAACTTCTTTCCACAATGTTCACATTCATAAGGTCTTTCTCCTGTATGTGTCCTTACATGTGATTTTAAAGTGGTACTGTCTTTGAATTTCTTTTCACATTGATCACATTCATATGGTTTTTCTCCTGTATGTACCCTTAAATGTGTTGTCAAACGGCTTAAGTGTCTAAATTTTCTTTCGCAATAATCACATTTGTATGGCATTTCTCCTGTGTGTATCTTCAAATGTGTTTTGAAATCATGACCGAGTCTGAATTTCTCTCCACAATGTTCAAATTCATATGGTGTTTCTCTTTTATGCATCTTTAAATGTCTCTGCAAATGACTCAATTGACGAAACCTCTTTCCACAATAATCACATTCATATGGTTGATCTCCTGTATATATCTTAAAGTGTCTTTTCATATAACCCAAATGACTAAATTTCTTTCCACAAAGTTCACATTCGTATGGCATCTCTCCTGTATGTATCCTTAAATGTATTTTCAAAGTGTCATTTCTACTAAACTTCTTTCCACAATGTTCACATTCATAAGGTCTTTCTCCTGTATGTGTCTTTACATGTGATTTCAAAGTGGTACTGTCTTTGAATTTCTTTTCACATTTATCACATTCATACAGTGTTTCTCCTGTATGTAACCTTAAATGTGCTGTCAAATGGCTAAAGTATCTAAATTTTCTTTTGCAAAGATCACATTTGTATGGCATTTCTACTGTGTGTATCTGCAAATGTGTTTTCAAATCATGACTGAGTCTGAATTTCTTTCCACAATGTTCACATTCATAAGGTGCTCCTCTTTTATGCATCTTTAAATGTCTCTGCAAATGACCCAATTCACGAAACCTCTTTCCACAATGTTCACATTCATATGGTTGATCTCCTGTATGTATCTTTAAATGTCTTTTCATATGACCCAAATGACTAAATTTCTTCCCACAAAGTTCACATTCGTATGGCATCTCTCCTGTCATAATGTGTTTTCAAAGTGTCATTTCTACTAAACTTCTTTCCACAATGTTCACATTCATATGGTCTTTCTCCTGTATGTGTCCTCAAATGTACTTTAAAATCACTCATTTGTTTGATTTTTTTCCCACAATGGTCACATTCATGTGATGTTTCTTCTGCATGTATCTTTAAATGTCTGTTCAGATGACCCAAATGATTAAACTTCTTCCCACAAAGTTCACATTCATATGGTGTTTGTCCTGTATGTATTCTTAAATGTGTTTTTAAAGTGTCATTTCTACTAAAATTTTTTCCACAATGTTCACATTCATGTGATCTTTTATGTATCCTCATACGTGTTTTCAAAGTTATACCATTTTTAAATTTATTTCCACACTTGTATGGTGCGTCTCGCTTGTGTATCATCATGTGTGATTTTAAACTAATACTGTCTTTAAATTTCTTTTCACAATGTTCACATTCATGTAATGGCTGTATTCCACATTGTTCAAATTGTAATGGTGCATCTTCTGTTTTAATCCCCATGTGTGCTTCAAATTAATTAAATTAAAATAATCTCCACAATGTTCACATTTATATTTTACCTCTTCACACATTTGTATGTTTTTCTCTGAACTGCTAGACATTTCAAATTGTTTTTCAACTTCATTGCATTCATTCATATTTTTCTCCTCATGGATATTATTAACAGGAAACAAATTTAGATGACAATTTTCAATAACAGAATATTCTGTTTTTACTGATATTAAGCATGTTTCATTAGGTCTGTCTTTACTTTCTTCATTGTTGGAAACATCACTGCAAGTGTCTAAAATATATAAAAGATCAGAGCAATCTGCTAACGCTCAATATTATATAAGAAAAGTAAATGATAAGATTACTGTGCTGTATTGGTTATTGAAGGAACTTTTTTTGTAATGGGAGGCCATGTTAAAATATATATAAAGATATAGAAAGTGCATAGTTTTCTTGATTTAAAATTTAAAATTGAATCCGTACTCGCGCAAATAAGCGCCAGGGCATTTAAAATATTTTTTGCACTTTCTGAGGGGCGCCTATTTAAACCGGGCGCTTATTTAAACGGGCGCTTATGAAACAGAGTGGAAATTGAAGGGGCGCTTATGGAAATAGATGAAGAGTTCTTATGGGAAATTAAATTCAAAAGGCACTTTTTGGCTTAAAAAGGATTATATAAGGACATTACAAATGGTGGTTAGGCGGAAAAGAAAGTCGTCCATAGAACATGGCTCATGACAAGAATGCTGTGAATATTTACATAACAGCAAAATAGCAGATAATTGGATGACAAATTACTATGTAAGAGGAAAGTTGGAAATATACTGTCTGTGTAGGGATCTTCAATAAAAAATAAAATAAAAAACAAAATTTTAAAAAATGGTTTATTTATTAATTTTTTTTAATTGAAATAAAATAAATATTAAATAAAACGAAAAATGTATTATGTTCTCATTCAATCCATATTAATAAGGAACAATGTTATAAATTACAAACCTATTTCAAATTCAATTTCAGAATTCTTTTCCATATTCAGTTGCACTATTTTTTCAAATTCTGCCATAGCCTGCTAATTCTTTCAAAGACAATTATTGATATATCTGGATATTTTCAGATTCTGGAATAAAAAAATAATTTAATGTGCATTAGGATCAAAACAAGCAAAACAGAGTTCTGTAAACTTCTAGACCTTCACATTTCATTCTCAGAAATACAGGTCTACTGTAATGTAAATACTTAAAATAACTAACCTAAAAATATACAATCTAAAGATTAAAACGTCTTACAACAAAAAGATTATACCAGAGTAGGACTACTTAAGAAATACTGACTACGATGAATCCATTTTTGGTGTAAAAGAAAAAAAAACATTAACATTACACAATTTGATAAGCAACAATACATTTATACTATTGTTGTGAATTTTTTAGTTGTGAGCGTTTCTCCCAAGCATTCATGATGTATTTTTACAGAAATTATCAAATATAGAGGTATCACAAACATTAGAAGACTGAATAATTTAAATAATTTAATTTTAATATAATCATTTGTTGTTGAAAAAAGTGTCCTTGTATCATAATCGTTACAGAGTAGGTCATTTTCAAGATTTGTTAAATGTTGTTTTCTAATGATATTGTAAGTGGGACAATTTAGTAAAAAATGCTTGACATCTTTTCAGTTCTGTGCACTGTAAGTAATAAAGGGTTTTTAATTGCATGGATGAGGATCCATTTATTGAATTATTATTTTATTGTTATTATTTGTTCCCTCAATTTTGAATGACTTTTAAATTTTGATTTTCATATTATTTTTATATTACTTAATTCTTTTAATTGTTTTCATTAATTATCAATGGTCTTTATACACATTTTCATTCTGCCTTTTATATAATTTTAATTGTTTAGTCTTTATACATATGTAAATTTAACCAAATCAAATGTTTAAATTGTTGGTTGATTGATAATTGATTTTTGTTTGTCATTTTTTACACATTTGTAAACATAAATAGAATTGTTTTTATGTCCAAGTGCCCCCATCGGGGGGCATAGACACTATGTCATGATGTAGCAATTAAAGATGGCAGAAAAGGGTAAATCCAGTGGAGGAATGATGGGTACTACTACCACCAGGTGGGGGCGTTCTACTGAAAATCAAATAGCGTTTGGAATTCAAACATAATTGCATTCAAACTCGAACATACATTACAGAGACGCAGCACGCGTTCGCCAAAAACGCCTTTGACCATCATTTAAAGGACGCCTTCTAGAATATGGTAGTACCTTTCGAGATCAATGACATAACGCGGTGATTCCAAGAGTTAATCTTTTTTAGTGTTTTTAGTGCAATAATACAGTGGGCCTAGTAGTACACAGAATATTGTTATGAAAAACAATTTTCACAAAAAATTCAGATACACTACAATGACAAACACATCTGCATATTGAAGAACGTAAGATTAAATTCAAAAATAAAAACTCCTGTATAAGGCAGTAGACACATGCTCCCACTGGGAGCCTATTTTTTAACTGCAACCTGAATATAAGTTTGACTTGGATTGATATCAGCTAGAACAATGAATACACTACAGTAACTTTACAGCAGTTCTAAGTCACTGCATACTGATTTCATCATGTCACGCTTGATTGCACTCACAAAGAAACCTTGTCATCCCGGTTGGACAGGAAAAGACTGCGACACAAGTAAGCATGTTACCCATTGCTTCATATCAAGCCTATAAGGTCACAAACCCATTTCTATTTTTGCAGACACTTCATGCACACCTAAAACTTAACAGAGAATTTTAAGGTAAATATTATATTAATTTATGTTGTTCAGTGTAATAGATCCAATCAATATCTTAATGGTTCAAACAAATTAAAATACTGAACCAAATTATTATGCTATCTGAGATGAAAGCACTGGCATATTATGAAAACATTTCAGATCAACAGATTTTAAAAAATGTTGATACAGGTATACAGGCCTACTAAATATTAAACAACGTGTAAGACATTAATACTAAATCAGGCCTGTACACAGGTTTTTATTGGGTAGGTGCAAATTTGTGGAAGGTGGACGAAAATGACTATGGGCTACCAAGCGACAGAACCTTTTTGAGGTTTAGTGGGCGGAGCTCCATCGAGCCCAGATTTTTTGGATTTTTTGAGGTCTTAATAGATTTTGAAGATATAATATAAACAGTATTAAATGCTTTTGTCAGTGGCAGTCCAGGAAATGGGGGGAGGGGGAAGGGACACAACTTCATAGATAGAGGTCGATACACAGTACCATAGTCCCACATTTTCATAAATTTTGTATTGAACACATTCATTAATTTCTGTGACATAATTATACAAAGATAGTTTCTGTTTCTGAGATTTAACAATTCCTTAATTTCCATTCTTCTTCATCAACACGCTTTCCCATACCAAAATATTTGGACTTTCCAAAGTTAAAATTCAAATTACATTTGTGTATGTTTACCTTAAATAATTAGGGATCTCCCTGTATTATGTTTCGTGAAACCCTCAAAAACGGTCGCCAATCAATTGTATTGCGTGGGTCTATAAACTTGGCATATTTATTGCCAAAGCAAACTATAATTCACTAAAATTATTAAATATAAATACTTTTTCAAAATGTAAAACTAAAAGCAATAATCCTACATCTATATAACCATAATATGCATATATAAGTTATTATAAAACAATGAATGTTGTTATCAAAATGGAAAACAAGAGAAAATATGCATACTTAATTGGCTATGAATTGCTATAAATACTTTTACATTTCGAAATTTATTAATTATTATAACTGTTTAAAGTTTGTACCAAAAATCAATTACCTTTGTTTACCTACCATTTAAAATAAAACATGTTGTACAGACTTCCCTCAGAATACAGACTAATTGTTATGGCTAAATATTTTCAATTAAAACTGTTTCCCTGCTAGTGATTAAAGCGAAACTTCAATTTTGCTAATCACATTAATAACGCCAATATTAATGGATTTATTTCCAGCAGCCCTGAGATCATGTTCTAATGACCTATAAATGATGTCTGAAAAGAATGTTTACTAAAATCGCAAAATGGCCAATGGTCAATGGTTGTACATTTGTATAAGCTTCCTATTATGACTACAATAGGCATTATAATAGGCTTTTATGATTTGTTGCATGAAATATAATATTTCACAAGTCTTGCAAACACCATTACATTTTACATAAACCATGTCAAATTATTTTGGTAGACATAACTTTATTAGCATTTTCAGTTGCCTTGAATCGCTAAAATATAGAGGATGTGGGCAACTGAGAGCAACTGGGTATTTTCAGTTGCTTTCAATTGCAGGAGCACTTATGTAGCCTTCAGTCGCACAAATCTCAGTGCTCTCAGTTGGTCACAGTTGCTT
>NW_022728771.1:271-1204 GCF_011630105.1 Anneissia japonica | reverse complement strand
TCAAATATTGTATGGTATCTTTAAAATTACGTAATTGTCAAATTTTACATTAGAATCATACCCAGCTCTCAGAATTCAAAAATTTTACTATGAACTACAATATTTCATTTGAGGTCATTCTGGCGGCCATCTTGAATTTCAAAATGGCTGCCATGCAAAAACTATATTTATCAATATATCGACTTTTAAACTACTTCCAATAAGAATTATTATGTCTAAAAATATTTTTTTCATGGTCAATGATTTATAGCACTTGTGACATGGTCAGATAGTCATTTAAGGTCATTCAATTTCATTTTTCTGTTAAATACGTAGAATATCTTAATAATTTGTAAGTGGTCGTGTTTTACAGCAAAATCATACATAAGCTCAAAAATTCAATTTTTGATAGGAACTATTTCATCAGAGGTCATTATGACAGCCATATTAAATTTCAAGGTGACCACCATGTAAAACATGTTTTGTTCTTTTAAATATGTTTACTGTATGGCATAGTCAAACAATAACATCAAAAGTAGTGACATGTATTTGTATTTATTATATTCCATTATATATTGGAAAAAGTCTAATATCAGATATTGCATTTAATGTGAAATGATAAATTGATATCAAAAAGAATGGTATAATATATATATATATATATATATATATATATAATTATATATATAATTATATGTATTGTGTGTTTGTTGGGGTGTGTAGGTGTATATGTATGTATATATGTGTATATGTATATACAGTATGTATGTGTATATATGCATGTGTATATAAGTATATATGTATATTAATAATAATAATAATAATAATAATAATAATAATAATAATTGAATATGCAATAATGTTTTGCTCACACTATGATGATATTACTTTCATGAAATTTAAATAATATTTTTAATTTAATATATTCAAAATCTCATAATTTAATTAATTTAA
>NW_022728771.1:0-195 GCF_011630105.1 Anneissia japonica | reverse complement strand
CCCCACAAAAGATAAACAAAAAAAGTGGTGACATGGTCAGATAATTATGGTCATAAAAAAGTCAATTAAGATCAATATTGTATGACATCTTAATAATACATCTTCTCAGATTTTTATTAAATAACAGTGGAAGATTTTATGAAATACCTATATATGTATATAAGTATACAGACTATGTTATATATAAATTAAAAT
>NW_022728770.1:0-702 GCF_011630105.1 Anneissia japonica | reverse complement strand
AAAAAAATTGGTTCGTGTGGGAATTTGAACACACAACCACCAGGTTTCCCGTAACATGATTAGTCTATTTTTTTTCTAATTTGCATAATGAATTTTTCAAACATTTTTGTCTATTTAAAAAAAAGTGCTTAAGTTATGGAGATGGTAGCAATCAAAAATCGATTATAAACTTAATTCTACATTTTTAGACCAAAAAATAAACCCTCTTGGCCCACGGCCCATTTTTGACACCATGACCATGCTTAATATTAACATGTAGTGTATATATACGAAGAATTTTTTCTAGTAGGATCAGAGTTGACTAACTGGTACTTGGTGTGGTGCTAGGTTTATCGGTTTATCGCATTTATGGTTTAGGGGCCGCGGTTTACCTCCCTCCGTTTAGTCAGGCTGGATCAGGAGTAGTAAACTCGGCGATCGTGGGTTCGATTCCCACACGGGGCAAGTTTTTTTTATATTTTTTTATTTATTTATTTTTTGAAGGTCGTGGGTTCTATTCCCACACGAGCCAGTCTTGTTTTTTTTTTCTTTTTTTTTTTTTAAGGCAGTTTAGTTGATGGTGGAATAGCAAACCTGGAGGTTGTGTGTTCGATTCCCACACGAACCATTTTTTTCCCCTTTAGGGCAGTTTAGTTGTTGGTGGATAATGAATGTATTGTACTCGTTGATGACGTCGCGAAATAACAACAAACAACAACGTGT
>NW_022728769.1:0-711 GCF_011630105.1 Anneissia japonica | reverse complement strand
TATTTAAAACTTTTTTCGTCTTTGTTGTATTTACAAAGCAAAGTACTAACATCACTTAACAGGTGTCACTAGATCAATTCAAACCCGTTTTTTAGTTAAACGAAATAACAGACAACATTCTCAATTTACTTGTTACAGGGTTTAATAATAATAATAATAATAATAATAATAATAATAATAATAATAATAATAATAATAACGACAACAAACGTAACAACAGCAGCAGCAACGGCAACAACAACAATAATGATAAGAGCACTCAGTAGAGAGCGTATCTTCGCCTACCGCAAATCTATTTACATAAAATAAAATTTCCCAAAATATGTGTGGACCCCTTGTCGGGGAATTCCTGGCGCCACCCCTGGGTATGGTTACGATGAATTTAAAAAGAAGGAAAGATTCAGGAGAAAATAAACATAAAACAACGTTCACATAATCAAGACCTGACTACTTCTTAAAATGAGTTACTGTATTTATCATATAAGCATGTGGCCCAAACATTATAATACATAAACTATGAAACAAAATAATGAACAGAATACAGTGGAAACTAGTACTTTACAGTATAATTGTGATGACAACAGGTTATTTATTACTTATTTTTTTAATCTATGGACTATTTTATTCATTTCTTAGTATTCCTGCGAAGAGTAATATAAATGGCAACTTATTTGACTTTAGCAATAGATTCTTTAAAAAAAAGTTATTTTA
>NW_022728768.1:688-1411 GCF_011630105.1 Anneissia japonica | reverse complement strand
TTCAACATCATTACACATTGAGGCCCTTCTTTTAGGTAAAACGATCTATCTTAAATTTTCTTTCTCGAGTTTGGGACAATGTGTTATAACTTAGAAGGCAAAGGAGAGCAAGCATAAGCTTTAACATTAAACAATGCGCGCGAAAAATTTTTGTTTTTTTAATTCTAATTTCGTCGGAATTGATCAAAACTCCCTAAAATGTGCAATTTTTTAGAGGAAGTTGGCCTACCTCAACAAAATATGCGATTTAAAATTTGAGATTTTCTAGCACTTTCCCGGGTTCAAGGTTTTCCCCTCTTGAAATAGGTCAGGTAAATTTTTCTCATTTTTTATTTTATGTGTGTATACATACATAAACAAATGAGTAGTTGCATGCGTATTCTTTTTTCCATGAATTGATAAATCCCAAAAGAAAGGGTGGTCCGGGGGTTCTCCCCTGGGAAAATTTTGATTCCTAGATGGCGGGAATTGAGCTTTCCCGACATTTGAAGCGTGTTTTTATGAATTTTATGTTCTTCAAAATTCGAATTTTCTAATAGCAAAAAAAAAAAAAAGAAAGAAAAGAAAAGAAATCAGCTCACGGGTCATGAAAAGCTAGGTTTAGAATTCTTTTCTTTTTGCCCTTTTCTTGTTGCCCAAGGGAGGGGTAAGGACCAATGACCCCCCTCCCCCAGATCCGCCAATATGAATTGCAAGAAAATGTAACTCGGTCGGGTACTGGAT
>NW_022728768.1:0-663 GCF_011630105.1 Anneissia japonica | reverse complement strand
TCCTTCTTTTTTTGCATTTCCGATCATACAAAAATCTCCAGACATTATATATTTTTCGCCAAAAAGTGGGGGGGGGGGGCCTGGGCCCCCCGGTTCCGCCGGCCATGATACAATACTGTATGACTCTGGGTGAAGTAATGGTGGTGGGGCTACTCAGCCTTTAAGTTTTCTACTAAGTCTAAAGCTAATTTCATTGGCCTTCCACCCACCATTATTAACCTACTCTTCCATCCTTAAAATGCACTATTATTAGAGTTTACCAATGTTATCACCCACCCACCCTTAAAATAGCAATCACCCACCCTTAGTTCTCAACAGCTACAACCCTAAGACTTTTGCAAATTTAAAGAAAATTTGAAATACAGAATAATTTAATGTAATAATATTAAAAATGTTTGAAATATATTTAAAATACTCCAGTTAAATCAGTTAAAATAAGAAAGTTAAAGAACTCACTATCTTAAAAATACTGTACAATAAAGGAAAATGTACACAAATTTGAAGTTTTGTATTTAAAAAAAACAAAAGTAAACAATTTGAATCAGGCACCAATTTTTAAACATCATGAAGAATTTTTGATTGGCTATGTGTACACTGTGTGTCCAAATAGTCACACTACTACTTTTTTTTTTTTTAACTCACATTGAATGTTTTTTTTTTTTT
>NW_022728767.1:0-884 GCF_011630105.1 Anneissia japonica | reverse complement strand
TGTATATTATATATTATGTACCATATATTGTATATTATATATTACATATATTATATATATTATATATATAAATATTATATATATATTATGTATATTATATATATATATTATGTATATTATATATATATATATTATACATATTATACATATTATATATATATTATCGTATATCTGTATCCTTCAAATTTCTTACCGTATGATGAGGGCGTACCATATTTTGTTCTCGTTTATTTGAAGTACATCAAGATTTAGCGCTGTTCCACCAGACATGTATAAAACAGTGTGGAATCAGTTGAGCAAACTAGATTCGAAATATTATAAGCATCAGTGGCCTAACAGTTAAGGTATCTCTATAGAGGTTCCGGGTTGGAATCCTGTTTGGAATTTTTTCACACTTACAGGGCTACTGTATACCTCCAAACGTATAAAATGTAAGGCCTATAAAAAAAAAGCCTACATATTTACCGCAAGGCGGGTTAGAGTATATATTTTCATTGCATTTTGATGTACATATAATTTTTATTGCGCCTTGCATTCCTTGACCCAAAAAATCGGTATAAATTTCTGCAAAGGAGGTTATGTTTTATTCGATTTTTTTTAATTTTTTTTTTGCGTTTGATGATAATATAACCTACCTGCAGAAATGTGTTTGTCAGCACTGAGCCTTCATCCTAGAGTTTTAGTTCTACAAGCGAAAGATGATTTCTGACAACTTAAGGAAGCTTCATTTATATTTTGGTGACAATCCAGACTGGGGTGTGGATATGGTGACCATTTCAAGAAAAACACCTCATACTAAACATCTCAAAAACTACTGATCTGAATGAAACTTTATGGAGGAGTTTAAAAAATCAGTATTGTTGTTTTCCAATATATTGCCTTTT
>NW_022728766.1:0-565 GCF_011630105.1 Anneissia japonica | reverse complement strand
TACCGTCCTGCAGCGGTTCCGCGAATCCGCACGCATTCGGCACGCATTCGTGAAGTTCGTCGACATGGTAGATGTTGTACCGTTTCGCTGTCACGTACGCGTTGAGCGCTGACGCAGCCATTTTCATAATTTTTTCCTCTAAATTCCTCTTTTTTTTTTATATGTTTCAGGCTTCCAGAGGAACCGGCTGCGACCTCGGATGGATGGACGAATACCCTTGGATGAAGCAAGCGGCGATGATATCCACCTTGCCCGTGTTTCAACCGAAGAACGTGTATCTTTGAGCTTAAATTATATCTTTAAATTAACATCTCCTTTGTGGTGTTCATCGACAAGTACAGTATATACCTGTCTCTTATACACATCTAGATCATCACGCAATCGTACCTGTGCGACGCCTGCTTCGAGAGAGGCGTCCGCAAGGTGTGTCCCCACCGGAGGCACCTGGTGCCGGAACACATAGACGGTAGCGAGGGGAACGTGTTGCAGCAGATGATGACTCTCATAGCGAGCGGAAGCTACGAGCTGGAATGCATGGGCATTCCCGTCTGCTCGCCTTCGTCGC
>NW_022728765.1:0-2461 GCF_011630105.1 Anneissia japonica | reverse complement strand
GGCATATATATGTCCACTCCTGTCAGTCTAGTCTGTCAGTCGTTACAGGCAGTTTTCACATTTCCAGTCCAAGTCATTTAAATCGTCTATCGTCATATTGTCAATGTCCATAATGTCCGTACATCGTCGGTGAAACCACCTGTCACATTCCTCACATCCAATCCAGTCGTCCGGTTTATCGTCATACTCATTCTTACATTTACTACATATATTTTGATTAATTATGGTATTTTGTTTGCTTTGACGTGTTTTCTTATTCTTTTCATTAGCCTCTCGTTCTCTACTCTTTTCCTCTCTCTTCCTTTTTCTTTCTTCTTTAGCCTCTTCCTCTTCTTTCTTTTTTTCTTCTTTCTCTCTCAGCATCTCACGATACGCGGCACCTGATATCACATGGGGGAGTCTTTTCTTTATTTTACTTTCATCCTGTTTTGATGTTCTCTTTGGATAGTGGAGATGCTCCTCCAAAGATGGAGACACATATGTCTCTGCCATCCCTGCGGCTGGTTTCGGATGAGCTACTGTTGGTTTCGGAGGAGCTTCCGTTGGTTTCTGAGGAGCTTCCGTTGGTTTCTGAGGAGCTGTTGTTGGTTTTGGGGGGAGAGGCGGCTTTGAGGCATTGTATAGTGCTGCCCACGCTGAATACATGGGATCCGCGATGTCATAACCCTCGTCAAGCCTGCGACGGTATAAGGCTATCATATCACCACTGAGGGTGGATTCAAGAGCAAGAAGGGCGGTCGTAGTAGATGTTGATGATTTTGATGATGTTGATGACTTTGATGATGTTGATGGCTGTGATGGTGGCGGCGTTGTTACTGATGAAGATGATTCTGTGTCGTGATATACTGTGGAGGGCAGCAATTTTTCGGCGTCTATGGCGGCTGGATTGAAAGGATATATTCCACATTTCCGAAATCCGGAAATGGCATTTTTCGACTTTGCGCCTTCTTTCCAAGCCGTTGCGAACACCGTCGAAAATGCCTGCTTGGTCACAACCTGGCCGGGATGCGTTATCATATACTCTCGTACAGCGTTGAACCAAGCGGACTTTACTGACTTATAAACAGCCACATCAAGTGGCTGAATCAGGTGGCTTGAGTGGGACGGCAAACAGTAAAGAATTATATCATTTTCCACACAAAAATCGACCGTCTCGATATTAATGTGGGATGCGTGCCCATCCACAAATAAAACTATTGGAAACTTAGTATTTAACGATTTAACATAAGGGTGGAAATGATTGGTAATGTACTCGTAAAAGATTTCAGAATTTATCCAGCCGCTCTTCGATTTTGCAAAGGAAGAGTCGGCTGGTGCGCCATCCAGGGGGTTGTAGGCAAAACGGACACCTGGGAATATGATCAACGGCGGGATGTATTGACCTGAAGCATTACATGCACCCACGACCGTGATCTGCTGCCGTGTTGATGCCGTTTGCTGGTACACGTTCTTCGCCCCCTTTGGCGCAATGACCCTCTCGGTCTTCCCTGCAAGAGGGAAGCCAATTTCGTCTGCATTAAACAGCCGATGAGGGTCACTAAAGACCTCCTCATTCCCGCTCGTAACCATGTATTCTTGGCACTCGTTGAACCATGCCTCGATTTTAGCCAGGGTGACATCTGCCCTCTCCCTTCCCAAGCCCTCCGGCAGCCTCATTGCCAAGTCTGGATGTCTCTTCATAAAGTTGGTCATCCATTTACGTCCTGGTAAATTATCTTTAAAAGGATTCGGGCGGCCATCTGCTATCATTATTTTCTGTACCATTAGTTTCAACTCTAACTGGGTCCGCCCATAGCCAATAGCTGCCATCCCCTTTGCCCACTCCACAAGTTTAAGTTCCTCCGCTTTAGTCAACACGGGGTTTGGTCCCTGTGTTGAATCAAGCGGAGTTTTTCCATTTACTTTATCTTGTAGAGTGGCTCGGGGGATGGCATACATACGAGCGGCCGCCCTAACAGAAATGTTACCCGCCCGAATCCTCTCTAGAGCAAGTTGAATATTCTCTTTCGTGTAAGTTTTGTACTTTCTTGCTGCAAAGAATCCTGGCATAATGATCTGTAGGGATTTAAAAAATAATGTTTTAATAAGTTGTATATATTAATATGTAATAAGTATTTAATATTATAAATTTTATAAAAAAAAAAAAAAACAGTGTCACATAGAATACCGTATGATATATCAAAAGACAAAAAAATTAAAGTTATACTCACATGAGTCCAAGAATGAACGTAAATAGTATGTTTGAAAAAAATACATACTTCAATCTATTGACTTCTGTTAGAAATTCGAAAAAAAGTTATAAAAATAAACCATCAAAGTTAATAAAAATGCTTGCTGTATGATTGTCCGATTCTAGCTGCAATTCCTTTAACGGCCATGTTGCCACTCAGTTGTATTTTTTTTATATTTTTGAATGGTAAAGTATATATATATATTTTTAACATTGTTATTCAATTTTAAA
>NW_022728764.1:0-636 GCF_011630105.1 Anneissia japonica | reverse complement strand
GTCTCACTAACATGCACCAAAGTTCTTTCTCAAGTTTATCTAAACATTTATGTTTTTCATATCATGATTGAACTAGCTGCACTGGAGCTGTGAATATGT
The DNA here is from genome assembly GCF_011630105.1 of Anneissia japonica. Classification (NCBI taxonomy): domain Eukaryota; kingdom Metazoa; phylum Echinodermata; class Crinoidea; order Comatulida; family Comatulidae; genus Anneissia; species Anneissia japonica. The sequence goes on along the minus strand of NW_022728764.1, from coordinate 537 downwards.
TGTTGCTTCAACAAGCACTGTCCAATAAGCTCAAAGCCTTCATTGATTGTCATTCACTGATGTACTTTCTGATTTTTGTCATTTGATATATTTTATTGTATGTGTTGTTTGTTATTTAAATAAACATAAAAATAAATTACCTATACATATATACTTAATTATTATTATAAGTCAGCAAGCAAGGTATTACACACGTTTAATAATTGAGTTGTTTTTGTGAATGGCATCAGGAACAAATGATTACCTGAAGCGTGGGACACATAGTCTAATACCAGAACGGTTGTGTTTGAATGTAGTGGGTGTGGGTATTTCAAAGAATTTGAAATAGAGGGGGACAGGGAGAGGCTCTATGGAGGGTCTATACCACATCAGCCCCACCATGGTTGGGGCTGAGAAGAGTGTTTTTGATTATGGCACTTCTACATGGCCGGAAATGGCACTCACAGACTTATCTCCATTAAAAAAACAAAAATTGACGGATTTAGGGGGACTTAGGGCGGATGTTACCCCCAACTTAATCCACCACTGGATATAATG
>NW_022728763.1:0-1052 GCF_011630105.1 Anneissia japonica | reverse complement strand
TTAAACCACGTTTAACCATAGTTAAACGATGTTCAACACGTTTATTGAAAAATCATTCGAGCATCGCATAGGAGGCAGAGCAAACAAAAGTTTGTGCATACGAAGTTACAGTCAAACGCTAAACGGTTTAGCAAATCAAACGCTTCTCAGAGAACAATAGAAAACGCGTCAGATGCATTTCTGTCGTTTTGAAAATTTTGGACATCACGCCTTACCTTTAAACGCAGAAGTCAATCAAATTATATAAAAAAATTAGTGTAGTTTAAGAATGATGATTGATGTTGATGCATACAATTTTAAGGCTCAATGTCTAGGACATATTCTAATCAATTTATTTTATTCAATTATCATTTTAATTTTTTAATTAAAATTTTTTTTACAATAAACAAAAAAGCAAAGCTTGTAAACATGGCAGGCAGTCATACTAATAATATAAACAAAATAACAAAATATTCCTGGGTTAAATATGAGTCTATTAAAGTGATGAATAATATCCAGTTTTAAAATGGAGGGTCACACAGTAATTAGCTGCAACTTTCCCACACATGACAATTTTCAGAAATGACAAAAATTATTATTAGAATTGTGAAATTTTTTATTGTATTTTTTTCAATATTTAAAAAAAAAAACCAATGCAAAACTATAGTTAGTAAATACTGTAATTTAAACCTTTAAAAGTTACTTATAAATTTCCTACACATGGAATAAACATTACATCCGACTATCATTTTTAAGCTAGTATCCATAATCTAATCAACTTATTAGTGAAAAATGTAAAGTTTTGGGGCATTCCACAGTATTTTTTTTATCACGGACGGGACATTTTGGAGAATATAACCAGTTATATCTCAGTAACTATACAGATTATAAGACTTCAATGTTTACATGTATGCCTAAGGTTAATGATAGAGGGGGGGGGGGGAAATTGAAAAAAAAATGTTTTGTTTTTTTTAAATTTTATGATAAAAAATGTATGCGTCACGGACAGGACAAAATTTAGACTTGACCTTCAGAAAGGTTTACATATATTCTAATATTTCTCCTCATCTAAA
>NW_022728762.1:0-754 GCF_011630105.1 Anneissia japonica | reverse complement strand
AATCGGAGACCTAGAGATCCCCACGTTTTAGCGCACACAGAGGCTACCACCAGTTTAGGCAACTGCTGCTCTGCTTTCTGGTTATAAATCTATAAGGTACCATTCCAATATTTAATAACAGGCTCTATTACAGTAACACTATTAAAATTCAGAGACGGACAAAAATTTACTTTCGCCATAATATATTGTACACCAAGCCTACGACTTCTGGATCACTTTTTCTGCAGGTCATCTAATAGGTTTGAAAATATCGATGTAAAGACGTTTGAGTAACACAATTCATTGATTGTTTTTAATAAAGTGTTACTTTAATACCAAAAAATATGTTGCTCTGAAACATGATAAGGCCAATCTGAATAAAATGACCAGATCGTCCTTTAAGGTCCAATTAATGATGTGGCAGGCGTTTATCATCCGAATATCTGAATTATTAGTAGTAGTTATGCAGCCGTCCGAGGTTCATACATTTTTAAAAAAATTAAAAGAAAATATTTTGTCAAAAGCGGTTGTATTATTAGATTGCTCGGTAGTAGTAAGTAGGGGCCCATCGCCTTTCAGGGACTCATTTGGACATGGAGGAAGTATTGCGTTTCCCTAGAAAGCACACAGGCATTATATAACTGGTCAAACCTCCATAGTGGGGCATCCAGGGGCATAGTTTAAAGAACCCCTTCTAATAAATCTGCCAAATATTGTGTTTGTGGGATTTTGGTCTATTTGGTTTTTTAGGAAATTATAGAAAATGTTACGTATT
>NW_022728761.1:0-535 GCF_011630105.1 Anneissia japonica | reverse complement strand
TTGGACCTGTTCAACCATGAAGCCTTCGTGATCTAGTGGTTATGACGCTCGCCTTGTCAGCGAGAGGTCGTAGGTTGGAATCCCGTCGGAGGCTTTTATTACCCAATTACTTTTATAGGACTTTATTCGTTGAAAAGCTACAGGGTAGCCTACGATGTTCCATCATGTCCTTAATAAACAATGTATATGTACATTTGATAATTTATATTATATAAATATATATGTATATATATATATTGTTTTTTCGACTTTTATTAGATAAATAAGCTCTACAGTGGCGGATCCTGTTTGCTAGCGGGGAGAGGGGTGGGGTTTGGAAAGACTATGCAGCAGTCAAATAACGAGTGTGCCATGAATCATTTAGCTAAGAGTTTTGGGTATATTCACATTAGCCTGGAGACACATGCATATGCCCCTGTACTGTAGTGGTAGAAGACGCTACTATTAGTGCCAAATTATTTTACTAAAGGTGTAACGCCTCACAAACCCGCCCTATCCGACCCCGCCCTCTCCTTCTCCTCCTTGTATCTGGTTT
>NW_022728760.1:0-686 GCF_011630105.1 Anneissia japonica | reverse complement strand
TACCTCAACAAGAAATGCTCTTATGTTATATATGGCCACACTCGTTTTTTTTAAAACTGAATATATATTTTTTTTTAAACTGAATAGTATTTTCCTTATGGCTTTATTTATTACAAACATATTCTTTCAACATCATTACACATTGAGGCCCTTTTTTAATAGGTTAAACGATCTATCTTAAATTTTCTTTCTTGAGTTTGGGACTATGTGTTATAACTTAGAAGGCAAAGGTGAGCAAGCACAAGCCTTAACATAAAAAATGCGCGCGAAGCGCGCGAAAAATGTTTTTTAAATTGTTTAAATGTTTTTTAAATTCTAATTTCGTTGGAATTGATCAAAACTCCCTAAAATGTGCAATTTTTAGAGGAAATTGGCCTACTTCAACAAAATATGCGATTTAAAATTTGAGATTTTCAGGCACTTTCCCGGGTGAAAAGGGCATTCAATGGGGAAAGACTTTCCACGGCTGGATATTTTCCCCTTGTCCCTCGGTTATTACGCCACTGAAGTGGAGAATGGATTGCAGGCAGGGGTATTGTGATATCTGTTCATTATATCTTCCTTTTTATTCTTGTCTTTATTTTTCTCTTCTCTTTTCCTTTCTCTTTCTTTCCCCTTCTTTCTCTTTCCCTCCCTCTCCCCTCTTTCTTTTCTTTTCTTACCCAGCCAGCCCAGTACGACGGCTT
>NW_022728759.1:0-572 GCF_011630105.1 Anneissia japonica | reverse complement strand
ATCTTTCCGCGATAAAGGAAAATTTGGAGAGGCAGATGGCCCGAGATGGCCAACGAGACAAACTGGAGACGGCCGAAGCGCTCGAGAGCATCCTGTCCCTCGTCGACCTGATAATCGAGAAGTACAAGTCGCTGACCAGAACGAACGCCAACTTCACGCACTCGTGGCTGTTCACGAACGCGGGAAAAGCGTCATTCCGAGGAGAACCGGACGGTGTGAACAGAGAGCTCGAGATAAGGGAGATCGTCTTCGATCGCATCGTGCTCCGACTTCTGTCTCCTAGAATATTCGCGGTGACGGGCAAAAATCGCGGATGGCGGCCCACGGTACGCGAGGAAGCCGTTACATTCTGCCAGTCCCTTTCCGACCACACGAACGCGAAATGCAATCTGGTTCGCAACGAAGACAAAGTGCTCACGTTCGTGTCGACGACGTCCCCGAGTGCCGACTGCCTTGGAAGGACGGTCGAAGACGTGACGAAGTACTTTCCGTACTACTCGTTCGCCAGTCCCAGAGGCGAACCGGAACCGTTCGTGAACAGAAATTACTCGTACAGAGCGGATAGGGTTTCC
>NW_022728758.1:0-873 GCF_011630105.1 Anneissia japonica | reverse complement strand
GATTCGAGTCCATGCCTTGGTTGAATATGAACAAAGAAGACTTCAAAAGCATAATATGTTGTAAACTTCAGGTTATTCCAAACGTTTCGTCGGTTAGGGCTTCATCAATGGACTAACATCGTATGATACGGTCGAATGACTATGCATTGACTACTACTATTTTACTTCACATCTATATGTAAATCTCAGTATATGAATGTGTAAGCGATATTCATTAATATGTGTGATCAAGGAGGTATAAAAATAATTATTTTTATACCTCCTTGGTGTGATCAGGTATATTCCTATATACCTGATACATAAACATATATAGGGTCTATATAGGGGTAATTTCGTCTGGCTTCAACGATAATGAATAAAGTGGTTGCTTTACCCATTCAGTCCCATAAGCGCTTTAAGCGCTCTCTAATTATCGTCATTAATTAAGTAATTAATTAACAATAATTTAAAAAAAAACGTATGTGCAGTAATGTGTGCATGTATTTTCATTAAATATTCGAGAAAATATCAAAAATTTTTATAAAAAAATGTTTCTTCGTGCTTTTTTAATTAACTTGAATGATAAGAGAAATTAAAAATATGAAATATGATCGTTATTTTTGTAATATGATACCCTTGAACGGGAAGGCGCCGCCGTCAACACTGATGAATAAAATCGTCTAAAAATACACTTTTTTTTCAAAAAGTAACAATTCTGACACTTTCCTATAATAAATATATATTCAATATACATACTGTACCAGTTTTGGTTATTATATCCTCATATTTCCACGTAAAATTATTTTTTTTTGTGGCTGAAAAAAAAAACCCGTGGCTATCAACTTCGTCAGCGCCATATTGGTTGTTTACAAAAATGAAAACGAACCCTGACAT
>NW_022728757.1:0-1286 GCF_011630105.1 Anneissia japonica | reverse complement strand
CGCCGACAGGCAGAAGTGCATAATTTTAAGATAGGAGACTTAGTGTTTGTTGCAAACTGTATTACACAAAGTAAACTTGATCCAACTTACTTTAGAACACACTATGTTATTTTGAAACAAGTAGGAGATAATGCATTTGAATTGGTTAATTCAGAAAATGGTAAACTTATTCAAAGCAATGTGAAATCCCTGTCTCTTATACACATCTAGATGTGTATAAGAGACTGATTTGGATGATGTGATTAATGAACATGATTCAACTGATGTGATTAATGAACGTAGTTTAAATGATGTGATAAATGAAGGTGACTTGGATGTTATCAATGAACGAGGCGAATCTGAGATCAAAGAAGGAGTACCTAGTAATTTGCAGAACGAAATAATCAATGATAATGATAATGTTAATGTTAGAGTTGAAAATTTCAGTAAACCAGTTGATAATTCTGAGAGAGTTCCTTCTGAGATCAAAACGAGAAGTGGTCGCGTAGAGAAGCGCCGAAGTCGTTTTAATAATTTTTTGTAGAGACTATTGAGAAGTCTTCAAAGAGTCTAAAAGATTTGTTTGAATCAGGAGTTAAGAGTTAAATGTTTAATGTTTAAAGTTCATGTTGTTTAAAATTTAATTTGTTTTAAAGATGTTTAGGGATCTTTTGATTAAACAAAGAGAGAAGTATGTAGTATCTCAAATATGTATAGCGCCATCTATATTTATGAGATATAGAGGTCAGGGAGATCAGACATGGCGACTATCAATGTAACATCGTGGTTGGTTTCATAGTTGGAGTTTTAGAATAAACCAGAGAGATTCTTAACATAATTAGCAGGTCTTATTATTGTTATTGTCGACCCACAACAAAACTACACCAACCCGTTACTTAACCCTAACGTTCCCTAGCTTTTCCCCGAATTTAATAAAAGTACTACCAGAAACATGCTAATTTTCACTTTCTGCCGATGTCCAAACTAACATAAATTTACTTTTTTATGTCCATAAATGAATAGAGTTTCGCATCTTTAAATGTAAAAAGTATATTTTGAGGTAATTGGTTGAAATTTTGTGATTAAAAATTTCATTTTAAGTGTAATAAATTACAACGGTCCATGAACAGACAGTCCTTTAGCCTTCTGCTGCTCCATCCACATCCGCGTCTACTTTATCGAAGATTGATGTTTTCACATACGAAGATTTTCTTGCTTTAGCAGGGTTTTCGTTTGTTGAAATGTCTTTGTATTTTCTCTTTGCTTTTCCATATGGTCGCTATCGTAGACTTCGAAAGTCCAAAACG
>NW_022728756.1:0-579 GCF_011630105.1 Anneissia japonica | reverse complement strand
CTTCTAGGTTATTCTCAATTTTAAATTTGCTCAAACTTCCTGATATCAACTCTCTCCAACAAAGTATTTTTATGTAAATGTACTCCATTCTACCAAAGTATTTATGTGATATCTTCAAACCTAATTCCTCTTTACACAATTACTGTACTCGAGGTAGATATGATGTATACATTCCCAATCATAAGACTAACTATTTTCTAAATATTAGATTTACTAGCCCTAAATTATGGAATTCTCTACCTCCCTTAGTTGTCGATTCCATTAATAAAAAGTCATTTGCTATCCAGCTCAAGAAACACATTATTTCTAGTTATTAATATAGTCAACTCCCTTATTATCCTTTTTTTTTTCACTAATGTTCGGTGTCTTGGTCCAATTTGAACTGTTGCTTCTTCGTTTGCGTGTGTCTTCTTTGCCCCGTTTTGTCCTTGTCCCTTTTTTTCTGTTTGATTTTCGTGTCTCCCTTTTGTCTTTTTGTTTCAGGCTGACTCGTCACAAGATGATTTTCTTCCTGGGTCTTTGCCTTTTTCCTTTTCTCTTGAATTTGATATGATCTTCAAGCCCGTAGCCAGGATTTTT
>NW_022728755.1:0-2117 GCF_011630105.1 Anneissia japonica | reverse complement strand
ATAATACTTACTACACTTACGTGAAAAATAAATACAGGTATTATTAGATTGTATTTACTGTACTGAAATAAATACAACATAACCAGATTGTATTTATTCATGTACTATGATACTTAAAAGAAATACAATAAACAGAAATGATGATTCTCAATGGTAAATTTAGTATTAGTGAAATAAATACGGATAAATACAACCTAATAAATAAATAGCCTAGTTTATACTTAAAACAGAAATTAGTATGCTCTATGATGAGTGAATTTAGTAATGAATGCAAACTAATAAATTAGGCCTAGATGCAATAAAAAACTAAGTGAACTTATTTTTATCATTAGGTAGTATTATTAATGTTATTAAATGTACTATAATACTTAATACATTTACGTAAGAAAATTAACATAATAAAAATATTAAATTGTATTTACTGACAGTACTTAAATAAATAATGATGATGGTCTATGGTAAATTTAGTAAAATAAATATTTACAACCTAATAAATAGTTAGCCTAGTTAATACAGTGAAGAAATAACTGATACTGTGCTTCGCTAATTATCATATGAGTAGGATTAACTGGGTGTGTAATGGCTCCTGTGTATGTCTTAACCCACACCCCTATTCTGAAATGGATCATTCCTTTGTCAATGACATTTATTTCTACTGATATTTCTTCCTACTGACTTTATTTCTGATTTCCTCTATCTGCCATTGACAACACAGTGGCGGATCCAGGAATTTGGAATAGAGGGGCCTGAGCAGTGGCGTAGAAAAATATTTTTCATTGGGGGGGGAGATGATTGGCGTGTTAACCAGTGTCGTAACAGGTGCAGGGGTGGGGGGCAGGGGGAACTGCCCCTCCCCTGACGGTTTTTACCGGGCTGACCAAGCCGTCGTACCGGGCTGGGTAATAAGAGAAAAGAAAGAGGGGAGAGGGAGGGAAAGAGAAAGAAGAGGAAAAGAAAAGGAAAGAAAACACTATAATTTACATATTAAGAGTTTTTGCAATTTAGAGATGTGTATAAGAGACAGCTCACAGCACCCTGCAACCCCTTCTCCACTTCAAAAACTGTCATAACTCCTTTGATTTATGCTGCCCGATGGCGTAACCACTGGGGGACAAGGGGAAAATATCTATCTTTGAAAAATCTTCCCCACCCCTTTATAGATGCGCTTTCATCCCCTGAAAGTACCTAAAAACCTCAAATTTCGCGCGCATTTCTTGTTAACATGGCCCAATTTCCTCTAAAAATTGCACATTTTAGAGAGTTTTGATCAATTCTAACGAAATTAGAATTAAAAACACCGGGAGACAAGGAGAAAATATCCCTCTTTCTCCACCCCTCGACAAATGCATCCTCTGAAAGTGCATAAAATTCTCAAATTTTTTGCGCGCATTTCTTGTTATGGTAGGCCAATTTCCCCTATAAATTGCACATTTTAGGGAGTTTTCATCAATTCCGACGAAATTAGAATTAAAAACACAAAAATATTTTGCGTGCTTGGCTCGCATTTTTTAGGGCTTTTTTTAGTTTTTTCCTTTTTAAGTTATTTAAACACATAATAGTCCCAAACTCAAGAAAGACAAATTTAAGATAGATCATTTTAACCTAAAAGAAGGGCCTCAATGTGTATATTGTAATAAATAAAACCATGATGAAAATGCTTATATTTAGTTTCAAACACACGTGTGTGGCCTATATTATAAATAAGATAAGACAAATGCATCCTCTGAAAGTGCCTAAAATTCTCAAATTCTTTGGGCTCATTTCTTGTTACGGTAGGCCAATTTCGTCTATAAATTGCACATTTTAGGGAGTTTTCATTAATTCCGACGAAATTAGAATTAAAAACACAAAAATATTTTGCGCGCTTGGCGCGCATTTTTTAGGGCTTTTTTAGTTTTATCCTTTTAAGTTATTTATAACACATAATAGTCCCAATCTCAAGAAAGACAAATTTAAGATAGATCATTTTCACCTAAAAGAAGGGCTTCAATGTGTATAGATGGTAAAAGAATATGTTTGTAATAAATAAAACCATGATAAAAATGCTTATATTTATTATTATTATGTTGTAATGATGTTGTTTGTACTGTTCTTTAATTTTATTAAAGAGGGCTCCT
>NW_022728754.1:0-1187 GCF_011630105.1 Anneissia japonica | reverse complement strand
CTTCATGTAGGCTATGCTTTCTAATGTTGAAATCAGCTTCCAAAACCAAAACATTTTGAATAAAACTCAAGAAACAAAGAGTATACAATGTAACCATCTAATTTATTTTCAAATCCTCATCCTTGAAAGTGAAATTCTATATTTTGGAAATTTTGCATGAAATCTGTCAACCACGCTGTCATGGTCGACGTTGCTTCACCTATCACGATGTAGGCCTATTCCAACCATCATGACGCTATTTAAATGAGCATTTGTCATAACAGAACGCAAATTATTTTTAATTAGTCTCATTGAATTATTATTATTATTATTATTATTATTATTATTATTATTATTATTATTATTATTATTATTATTATTACTATAATTATTATTGTTCTTGTTCTTGTTGTGGTGATGAAAAGTTAACACAAACAATGTGGTGGGCTAAACGAATATTACATGTAAATATTGTTTTTTATTTGTTTGTTCCCCGACAAAATATATCGTCTTCCCCGACGGGGAGGGGGAGGGGCTATATCCCCCAGCCCCTCTGGCGCCACCACCGCCCTTAACTTCACTGTAAATGTGGATTATTAGAATGAGTTACTTATTCAGTGGAAAAATAAACGCCCGGGGCGTTTATTCTAAATTAGGCTCCAAAGGGGGAGTTTTTATTTGTAGGAGGCGTTTATTCAAAGTTATGCTCTGCAGGAGGTGTTTATTCGAAGGGGAATTTATTCAAAGCGGGGCGTTTATTTTAATAAATAAGGTATATAGGCCCTGGACCTATATTTTATTTCATTTCATTTATTTTGTGTTTATAAAACATTCAAGGACACCAACAATGCAAACAAATAACACTTATAAATAATAATATAAATATATAATATAATAATATATATAATAATAATATTATATAAATAAATATCACTTTAACTTTGATAAAGATAGCAGGAGCTATCGAAATATCCGTTTGATTTTGTTATAGTTTAATAAATTTTCAATGATTTTACACCGTTTTTTCATTATATATATATATATATATATATATAATAAATCATTAAAGAAAGGTAAATACAGTGTTTAATAAAGGACAATAATACATCGCGTAGCATAGCTCTCAACGAATGTAGTCCTGCAAATAAATGAATAAAGAAATTGTGTAATAAAATGCCTCTGGCGGGCTCGAACCTGCGACCTCTCGC
>NW_022728753.1:0-586 GCF_011630105.1 Anneissia japonica | reverse complement strand
GCCTATTTCAGGCACCCCATCTACCCTAACAGAAAGCATGTCTGCTTGGGCCTGCGATCTTGATTTAGAGGGAGACCTAGATCGGAATCGTCTATAGCTCTCTTCACTTGAGCTACTACTATCATCTCGAAAACGCTGTTTTCGAGAAGGCCTGTCTAGACCCTGTCTTGACTTTGACCGTGACCTATATACGTCATTGTCACCTAAACCTTTCATTGTCTCTTGTAGCAAGGACTTGAAAGTATTCATTTGGCTTGTCTGCATTTCTGTCAGTATAGCCATTTGTTCGGTTGAAAAACCAGGAGGACCAGCTCTACCTGAGCTACTTTTCTGTCGTTTATGACGAAAATCATCTTGAGGCCTTGGCTCTGGTCTATCAGATTGACCACCATAGTAACCTCTTGGTTCCTCCTCGACTTCATGACCCAAAGAATGGAGGCATGAGTCTACAATATCCCCTTCACGACTCGTCTTAGGAAGGCGTGAAGAATCAACCTTATCGCGCGCCGAAACCGAACGGTGGCGCTCGTCAGGCATTTCTGAACAATCACCTGTAGCGAAAGTATCGCCGTGAATAGACATAGGC
>NW_022728752.1:0-1061 GCF_011630105.1 Anneissia japonica | reverse complement strand
AAGATAATTTATCTCACCATGACAACATACAACTTTTATTATGTCGACTTGTCAAGATAACCTACCTCGTCATGACAACAAAACATTTTTAGTATGTCGACTTGTCAAGATAATCTATCTCGCCATGTCGACATGACAACATAATTATCTTGACAAGTCGTCAAGTCGAATGGCACTTAGGTGCTTCCGTAAAACTCAGTAGGCCTTTGTCGAGGGAGATCATATGGGATCAGTGCTTTATTCGTTTGTATAGAAAATTGAATCTTCATGCGGGATTTTTGACGAATTTGATTATACAGTACGAAAATGGCAACAAACGCATGGCTAAATGGCAACGCATGTTTAAAAAGGGGAGGGTGGGATGCATGGCTAAATGGCAACGTATGTTTACAAAAAAGGGAGGGAGAACCAATGCCAACAGTTTCTGTTCATAACACTTGATTTAGTCAATGGGTTTGTATGATGTTGGTATCAACACTTAGCCTATAGATTGGTCAGTCATTCAAATTGAAAAAGTTTTTAAACAGGCAGAATTGAGGTCTAGAGTCTAGTTAGAATATGGTATAATAAAAAATATATATATATAAACACATAAGTAGGTTTAAATTGAAGATTATTTAATTGTATCTTCGCAGTCAAGGTTCATTAAATGAGTATTATTACAATCCAAATGGCTTTCACTTTCTCCAAGACGATTAATTACACAAGCACGACCAAATCTCTACTGAACTTGGGAATGAATGAATGAATTTTATCCTCTATGTTTTCTATGGTTACATCATAAAAATGGTAGAAATCAACAGGAACGCGAAAACAAGATGCCAAGCTGCTATCAAATTCACAGTATGTGAACATTTGTCCTCTTCAACGATGTTACTTTGTAGGTCGATGAGTTTTCCCAGATGTTCTGACTCAAAAAATCCTTCATATCTCTACATCAAACGAAAAAACAATGTAAATTTATAATATAAAAAAAAAATTATAATAATTATAAGGATAAAAATCACCTCATTCGGATTCAAGATTTAAACTCGGGACTCTATATATCTACCAACACACAC
>NW_022728751.1:0-678 GCF_011630105.1 Anneissia japonica | reverse complement strand
TTTCCTAGGGGTGCCTGACAGTACATCTGGGAAACTCTTAAGGTGTAGCAGCTTATAACAATAACGGCAAATAATAGAGTCAATTAGTCTGTAAATGAAATAACAAGTTGAAAGGATATCAGATGAAAAGTGCCATGAACTTGTTGGTGGCCACGATAAAAAAATTGAAATAAAAGCTGGAGCTCAAAATCAAAAAAATTTGTGTGTGTGTGTGTGTGTAAATATATATATGTATGTATGTATATATATATATATATATATGTATATATGTATATATATATACATATACATATATATATATTATATACATGCATAAAATGGATAAAAAGTAAAATTTCATAATTACAACAATAATAATGAAAACATTATGTAAACAAAATCTGTTTTGACCAAATTATATTCCCTTGGTCGGTTATATGTATTTCATAATTTCCACATTCCTAAGTTGTTAATGCCCTTTTATTTTAAGTTTTGAAGTACAAACCAATCGTAAGATGTTGTAAAGGGTTTTCTTTATAGAAAATATATCTTCTTTAATACAGTAATAAGTACGGTAATGTTTACGGAAGTACTCCTGTGTCATTTATTCTGTGTTGTGTCCGACGATTTTAATCTTCTTGCCAGACTGACCACACACATGCTTTTTTTGTAAATGTGCTAGTACAGGGCCAGAAAGAC
>NW_022728750.1:0-3529 GCF_011630105.1 Anneissia japonica | reverse complement strand
TTTTTTTTTTTGCCTAAATAATTTAATGACGATTTTAACATCAGTGGATTTTTTTTCAGACTAATATGTCCATCGATCAATCAATCAATGTACATTTCATTCAATAAATACTAATTGGATTAATTAGACTTCATCCAATTAGTGATGTTTTCACCACCATCGAGACTAAGGCCTTTATTGCAGTTTGGTTTGGTGATTTGATGAACCCATGAACCTAACAAACAATGTACTGTAACCAATCAAATGTCTCGTTATAGACAAAGATTGAATTTCAGTCGCTTTGATTGGTTGTTAATTGACTGCCATACAAACTTCAATGAGCGACCGCAATGATTCGGTTATCCAAAGACTGTAGGCCTATGAACCACATACCGTCACTGACAATCGCTATTATTTTAATCAATGGTAATTCAACAGCGAATAAATTAATCGTATAGCAAGCTTTACTAAAAGTATATTATCAATATGTTATTATCATTCATTACGGTTAATTTTATCTCCGGTTGTTCAATAGATGTTCCAATGAGGAACTACATTCAATTACATGTGGTAATTGATTAGTTTTCAGTTACCGATTATTATTTAGTACCCAACTCATTGACTATCAATACGACTATTTCTTTTTCTTTAATTACATTAAATTTACTAGATATTTTATTCCATTCTCATTTAACGTGCCTTCAGTACTGGTACACTTTTTTTTTATAAGAAGCGGCAAAATTTTGCTCAGGCTTAGTGGTTATATTTTTTGCCAATTTTAGGCTCATCATGTTTTTATTTGATATTTTACCTCCTCCTCAATTTGTTTTTATCTTGTCCATTTTTAAGCAATTTCAGCCTCAGTGTTCATATAAAGTGTGTTCTTATATTTAAAAAAATGTATGTCCTATTCAAGATCTGTCTGTGCAAACTGTGTTGAACTAACAATTAGCAGTTTGAGGACTTGATTTACCTAACAAATTAGCCAATACACTGTTTCGTTATTATAGGCAGATATTAAATTTCTACCGCTTTGATTGGTTGCTAATTACAACCGTTGAACAAACTTCAAAGAGCGACCGCAGTGGTGTGGAATTTAAATGAATCGTAGGTCATATACCAGTATTGGCAATAACAAGACCATCATTCAATAATTTATTTTTATAATTCATAGGTATAAATTTACCTAAAATTATATTATTTTCTATTAACCCAATAATTAGTTATTCAAATGCTGTTTGAATGAATACAAGCAATCGTGTTTCAATAACAAACACGTTACCGATACGTTTTCACTTACCGCATCGTATTGATTACGGTAAATATACCCAATTCATTATATTAATTAGGTCTACTGTTCTATTGTAATCGTTTTTGTTGTATTATTTATTAAAATGAGACCTTCAATGGAATAATCATTACTAATAGGCCTATGTTCGTTCTTTATTCATATTTAATTCATTTAATTATTTCATTTTGATCCAGCATTGATCTATGTCTGTCTCTTATACACATCTGTTTTAGGAGGGAGTCCCTTCCATTTGAGTTCTTCTTTGGAATTAGTAGACGGCTAGACGCTCTTAGATGACATCTGAAAAGAAGTTAAGCTTAAAATAGAAAGTGTATGTTTTCCCTACTCAGCACGTAACATCTAGGCCTATATACACGAGAAGCACACACACAAAACAAGTTTTTTACGGTAACCGAATGGGGTGGGGGGGTGGTGGCTAGCCACCCTATTCATTCTCTCTAGATCCTCCACGGCAAATGCTAATTCGGTAGCAAAGGTAAATATACACTGTCTGTGTGCTGACCTAATTATCTATCAATTCATCCCCATCAAGTCAATTAATAATCGGTCTATTCATTGCAATTTGATGATCTGATCATGGAACTATTACAAAGTACCGACAACCAATCAAAATGTCTAGTTAAGGCAGAGATTGCATTTCAGACGCGTTGATTGGTTACTAATTAGATGTCGTACAAACTTCAATCGGTGACCGCAATAGTGTGGAATTCGAACGGTTAATAGGCCTTTTAATCCGCATCATTGGTATTTGCTATTTTTGTTTTTATAATAATATGCACCCTTAATTTGGTTGGTAACCATCACGATTTTTGCAGTAAGTAGTCAACTTTAAATTATTTTGATATGTGTTTCATTTTCATTTATATTTTGTTTTTAGTTTTCCAGATTTTCACCATTACTCTGTAGATTTAAATTGTTCGATTATTACTATTCATCTATAAACATTACCGATACATTGATTTCCTTGTCAGGTTAGACAGACTTCAACTGAGGGCGCTACAGCTGAAAACGATTTAGAATTCATGTTCACTGCCTGGATTTAACCAAAACGCATTAAGAGACTGAGAGTAAGTAAAGCACAGAGCACCAGCCGCCAGGCTACACTTCCTTAAAATTTAGACTGTATTGGAACAAACATATAACACAAAACTCTAACTCACTTGTTTTGTTTCGTTTCGTTTATTTATTTATTTCAGATAAAGTCAGCTTCCCCCTCGAAAAATGCATTTCGATAAATATAGACAATCATCTGTAAAAATAAAAACATATCATCTGTAAAAAGCAAAAAAGATTAGCGCACAAAAACCAGCAGTGATCAAGTACGCAAATATGCCAAGATAACATGCTATTCATTGTTTATTTAAAAGTATCTAAGGCCTATTTGTTGGGAGATACTGTCTCGACGTTTCATATGAGAGCGTATCACCTTGATCCCTGCTTCTCGTATGTTCATCAAGAGCTAGAGACTAGTGATGTTCCCGAACATGCAGCAGCAAATGAAAAGAGTCTTTAAAAAAGATTAGCGCACAAAAACCAGCAATGATCAAATACGTAAACATGCCACGATACCGTAAAATGCTATTCATTATTTATTTTAAAATATCTATCTGTTGGGAGATACTGTCTTGACGTTTCATATGAGAGCGTATCACCTTGATCCCAGCTTCTCGTGTGTCCATCAAGAACTAGAGACTAGTGATGTTCCCGAACATGCAGCAGCAAGTGAAAGGAGTTTTTAATAGATTTGAATTTTCCAACAACCCAAAGTGATCAAAAGCGGTTTTTTAGAACATGATACCAGAGACCGAATAGGCCTACCATGAGTTAGGACGATATATTGAACTCTCAAATTCCTCATAATATTTGCAGACACATAGACCTATGTACATAATATTCATATTAATCATGTCTATTATTAATGTTATGGCATTAATGAATGGATAGATAATATGATAGATAAATATATAACATCAAATAGCTTGCAGGTCGATGACGCACACTGACGCATATACCCCAGTGGGGGGGGGGGGGTCCTTTGTCAAATTGCAAGTTTGTGTTTAGTTTTAAATGTTTACTTTTGTTATAAATATAGAATATTGAATTTAATAGTTGCTCTACAAAAAAATAAAAAGTTAATATATTAAAAAGCACAGGTGAACCAAGCCAAGTTGGTTTCACCAATAGATGGCAGCAAACATTATTATTTACTCTGGGATCTAAGTCCCTAGAAAGATTGGT
>NW_022728749.1:0-513 GCF_011630105.1 Anneissia japonica | reverse complement strand
TTCTCTCTCGTCTGCTTGATTCAGATAAAAAATTCTGTTAGAATGGATTTCTACAAGCCTATCACTGATTACACCGATTCCAAGCTTGTTGAGAAGGCTAAGGCTACTATGCGACGTGTAACAAAAAGCAGAAAAAAAGCAGAAAGTTGAAACCGAACCGAACGATAGCGCCTCGTTCACTCCAAAATATATGTCTATTCCTTTTATTGAGAGTAGACCTATGGTTTCCATGAATGAACCAATGAAGAACATGCAAGGTGCAATGGATCGAAAAACTGTTACCGCAAACCAACGTATTCACCTAACAAACGAAAGACACGTTGTTGTTCAGCTCTGGGGGACTGAGTACTTTGTATGTATAAGGGACTTCTATATGACGGAAGAAAACGGTTTCTTTAAACCTTGCAAAAAAGGGATTAATCTTCCTCTCAAGCAATGGTACGAAATGAATGCTACAAAGGACAAAAGAAATCGAAGAAATGATAAGTGAAGTTTATGGAAAATTTGTGAAAG
>NW_022728748.1:0-731 GCF_011630105.1 Anneissia japonica | reverse complement strand
TGTTCGCTATCCTCTCTGGTACATTAGTCGAATTTGATTCGCTTGACGACATAATCCTGATTTTATACAAACAAAATGTTCTCAATCTTACAATATCAACATTAATCGTGCCTTATTTATCAATGTTATCATTCATCATAATCATTGTCGTCATCATTATGGCCGTCATCGTCTTCTCTCCGATGTCGTAATCAACATCATCGTCAAGTTAGTACTTTTTGGAGAGAAATAGGCCTACTACAAAAAGATTATAGATGTACTTTTAAAAAAAATCATTATAAATAATTTTTACTCACGTGTCTTCCAAATGAGGGTTAAGCGGATGTGTTTCTTTAGCTTCTTCACCTGCATCCATTTTTGAATATTTGTTTGATGTTCGTTTTTTTTAAATTGTTATAAAGTACTAGCTCTATAAAATCCCTGTAAGTAATTGGCTCGCTCCAGTCCTAATATTGTTATCGGCACAATAAGCGACTAATGTATATCCTTCAATCAAATAAAAACCCGTCACATCCGCCTTTATAGCTTATATTCGTCGCTTCCTGTTTCATTATTTACAACTAAAGCGCTTTCTTTCGGACTTTCCTCTATGCTTACGACAATGCTAGATAAAACTGCTGAATTTATTGGATGAATGTGTACGGAAGAATAACCAAGCCTGGATTCAGGTAACGTACTAAAAAAAATGCTGTCTTTTCCGTCGGCTTAAAGTCAAGATGAAAAACTAATTT
>NW_022728747.1:0-501 GCF_011630105.1 Anneissia japonica | reverse complement strand
AAATTTTTTTTTTTTTTTTTAAATAAGGAAGACTTTCACTATATCAAACAAAACAATACTTCCTTGAACAAAAAAAACATAAAAATAACAAGAGCGTACTGTAGAGAGCATCCTCCCTATCAAAAATAGTCTAGGAAAAAAAATCAGAAAAAATGATGTCATGAGGAGTGGAAAGTTTTTATTGAAACCTTATGGTCACCCCAGGCCTGGATGACACTTGCGTCGAATCATTATATGCAAATTAGGGACGCTTTTCAAAATGGCCGCCAAAAATACTTAAAATGTACAGTACATATAATCTGGCAACAAAGTGCCAACTAAAATTTTTCTTTTTTAAATGATGGCATGTGAGGAGGTGATAAAAGTCTGGAAAATTGCACCTTCGTCATGTGTCCCTTTCATATGCAAATTAGCTAAAATATGTAAATTAGGGAGCAATATATAAGGTTTGATAACTTTGTTGGTCACAGAAACTTTTGTTTTTAATAGTTCAGAACATGC
>NW_022728746.1:222589-225194 GCF_011630105.1 Anneissia japonica | reverse complement strand
TGACCTTGAGGTCATGCCCTCCTGCATAGATCGGGGATACGAACGTACGGGGGTCGTCACTACAGAATAAACTGGCATTTTAGTAATGCTGTAGTAGTAGTAGGTCCTAGATGGACCTAGTAATTAACATGTAAATTAATGTATTTAATTTTTATTTAAAATAGTGTTGTTTGTTTGTCTAATGTTTGAAATATTATTATATAGTTTGTATGCCTAGGCCTAGGCCTAAACTAGGGCCCGGGGCCTAGGCCGCGCCAGGCAGTAGAGTAGTATTCCGTATTCTCTACATACATACAGTAGTACTGCACTAAATGCTAGGCTATGCCTACACAGGTTAGACAAGTTGGTATTAAACAAACCTATTTAACGCCACTATTAAGATCACCACTTCCAAGACTTCCTTATCCAAACCAGCAAACATATCTTTTTGAAAGATTGATTCTTCAAAAATGCCTTCGACTATTATATTATTATTATTGAATATTTTCACCAGTCCTAATTTTTCAATTTTCCGCTCGCGACGACCAATTTCATCAGTTGGCTGTGTCGTTACCAGCTCGTTACGGTTGAGTGAATCAGCTGACTCCCTGTCTAGTGCAAATTTCCGAAATAAAAACTGGGGCAAATCGTTATTTTACACATAATTGAGACATTTTCATAAGTGAAAACCCATATAAATGAAAAGAACGGCCAAATTTACATTGGAATATCTAAGATTTTTTATGGGGTTACCGAATGCAAGCCTTTGAAAGTCGGTACATTTTAGGAAATTCCCTATCTTATAACACTAGCTCAAAATCCTGTAGCACCAGTTTTTTTTTGGGACCCAGTTCACGAGCCTCGTTTTCGAATACCGCGCTCCAAAATCGAGTGCCGTCACCGTCATTATAGTCGCCCATCCCTCTATTTTAAATTAAAAATTAATCATTTCATCCCCGCACTTCCCCTTTAAAAATGGATTTTATTTGTCAAATCTCACTAACGTTAATCTGCCATTTCATTATTTTCCCCATTAATAAGACACTACATATACATTTTCTTTTTAACTTTAATATTCATTACATAAATGTGGATGTAGGCGTAGAAGAATCGTATTGCATACAAAAAAGGAAACAAAATTAAGTCCAAGCGCCATGTCTACAGCCAATCAGCACTCTTCTTTTAATGAGTGAACCCCGGTTTCCAGGTTATCCTGTACAGGTATATATTTCACGCTACAAGCACATATGGATCGAGTGAAAAACGCTGTTGCGTTACTCGCCCTGTTGTGGCGCCCGCGGGGCTGTGTTTCTTCGTAAGCTAGATGATAATTTATATAGGCCTATGTGAAAGTTTGTAAATAACATTTAAAAGTGTATTGTACATTTATGATCGTTATTTTGAATTTCTTTCTAGCGCATGTTGGAGTTTTGGCTCTAATTTAACAAAATTCAAGTCCAGGCCTGCCTAACCCAATCTAGCATATCGGTAGTGTTAATACATAGGAATTTCACACAACCCTGATTTTACGTACGAATGATTTTTACGAGCGCCTCTGGGCCCGTCCTCTACGTAAGGTTCTACTGTATATTCATATTTATCAGTATACTCAACTGACCTAAAATAGCGCCCTCTATAATTTCTGCCTTAACTGTATGGGGAAAAAATAATGCAACCCAGCCAGGTAGTTTCATAAACACGTGGGTGTAGGTGAGGAAGGACTCCTTATTATATAGCACATGTGAATCATTATCATCACTACTGTCACATTGTTCTTGTGACCGTATTATATAGGCCTACTTACCCCCAGGATAGGCCTACTTGACGAATCTTACCTTTTAGAAGGTGGTTCAAGTAGTGTATCTGTCTCCATTGCTTTCTATAACCAAATCTTCAATTTCAAGGCCGCTTTTATTCCTTATTTTTAACACTACTAAAATACTAGAACTTCACCTGTGACTGTACTAATGCACAGCGTTGCCACCACACTGCTGCTCAGATGCCTGTCTATCGCATAGAGCAAAGAAAGGGTACAGAAGAGAGTCCACTCAGACTGAAAATGTGTTGCGCTCGACGATAGAACGCCCTCTACAAACTGTTGTGGATAAACTGCGTGAATTTCCCACATTATTTATCGTAACGCCACTGGGTTTGGTCTGCAGGCCGTTTTTTAACTTCCAGGGGCGGAGCCAGTGGGAGTGGAGAAGGGATGGGGTGGGGAAGGGGCTTAAGGTCCCCACACATCGGTCTGGTCAAGCCCACCCATCGGCCAAAGCTTGTCGGGTAATCGGACCAAAAAAAAAAAGTTTTCCCATCCCAGTATACTGAGGGCATACTGCCTACGCCAAGCCAAATCTGTCGCAATCGCTTTGTATGGGTCTGTCTGATCAGTCAAGCAGAACATAACAATGGTGAATCGAGTTTAATTTAATGTCTTAATGCTTTTATGGATACATTAAAATAGTGTTAATTGAAATTAAGTACAATAAAATTCGTGTTTATTGAGTTGAGAGTAGTAGGCCTACTGTATAACAACTAACAATTTAACCGGCCATGCGGCCATAAAGTCAATTTTTTTTTTAAATCTCGTTTTAGGAGCCTGGGCATACCGTGGCGCCCCCCCCCC
>NW_022728746.1:219563-222214 GCF_011630105.1 Anneissia japonica | reverse complement strand
TTAATGACTTTATTTTAATTAGCTGATAATTAACTTAAAACTATTGTGTTACTTCGTGAAAACACAAATTTGCAACATGCGTATGTAGTGATGCTTTTACGTACTCTGTGTTACTTCGTGAAAACAAAATTTGCAATACGCGCACGAAGTGTGATGGGTTTACATATAATACAAGTATAATTATATTGGAAAGATACATTTTTTTGTATTTATCACTTAGGATAATAAGTAAATTGTGAATACAATGTTTTGGTGTAGGCTGAATGTAGTATTATAAACGTGAATAGTAAATCAATCTCCATGATCAACATCCTCATCATCAACGGCATCGTCATCTCTATAATAATAATAATAATAATATAATAATTAATAATAAAATTATTTGTGTCTTCTCAGCAAAATAAATGGCTTTCGATTTCATAAAACATGTATCTATGAGGACCCAAATAGCAACATACCAAAAAATAGACAGACATGTATATCATTTCTTGTATTTAATATTAAATTTATAATACAAATCTGAAAGTCCATGTTTTTGAAATTTAAATTTTAAAAACAATTATGAAAACGCTAAATCCATTTATCAATATAAGACAATTTAATTTTATTTAGAATTATTGCTGCGAAGCAGCCAATTCATATTCTTGACAGCAATTTGACCTCTGAAAGGTCATTGTTTGTCAAAAAAACGACTGCCGAAGACGACTGAAAAGCGAATTTCCTTCTGTCGTTCTGCCGGGTAAAATCAATTACTTTAGGCGACGTTTGTAGACTAACCAACTCGTACCAACGTCCGCATGTCGCGCTAGCCTTATCCTACTCTAGGCCTAGACTAGCTAGGATGGTATAGGCCTAGCCTTGAAGACGAAGGACCCAATGAAAAACAACGTCGCTCTTTGATAGCTAACATTGTCTATTTAACATCACAATAATTCATTATTATTAGACCTATAGTTGTTTTTTGAATTGTACTCCACAAACCTCAGCCGATACCTCGCACAACTGGCTAACGTCTCTATCTATTGTCGTGACGTCATGGCTCGCTGGCTCACACTTGTGATTATGTCTCGCACTTGTGATCAAATAACACGCTGGCTCGCACTTTGGCAACACTCTTTGGCAGTCAACTCTCCCCTAGAAAACCCGCCCTTGGAAACTTGCCCCTTAAAAAATGTACACTTCCTAGACCATGCAGTCTTCAAAATAAAAATTGTAACCTTTGGTAATCAACTACATTTTCCACATACATAGGAATTTTTGAAACTTTATTCAAAAAAAACCTAAACCATAATTCACCCCACTAGACACTTTTTGACAAAAATGAAAAATTACGACTTTGTTACCCAATGAGAAGTGTTCTAATATAGACAATGGGTCGTGTCTCATATTATTTGTTATAGTTTTTTTTTTCATTATTTTCACTTGACTCGCATAAATAATTTTGTTCGAAGAACATTTATATGCAGTTGTACTTCGCAGCACTTCACTTGCAATTTGCAATTTCTAGTCATAAATAAATATTAAGGGTAATTTAATCTATATTGAATTATACTTTCAAAACCTTTACAAAACAATAGGAAAATATCCATTTCATCAATAATTATAATAATTTAATTATTATAGAACATTTCATAATTCATTTCCACATTATAGGTTAACCATTAAAATATAGTTAAATATTGGTGTGTTTTTTTTTCTGATTTCTAGAATCAATGTTTATATTATTCATTAGGGTAACTATAATATATATAAAATGGAATTTATTACATACAACTTCCTGTAATTAAAGATTGGGCTAAGGAACAGTAGAACCCCTCATTTAGGACAGCCCTATTCAGGGTACACACCTATTACGGGGACAGGGACACTTCCTGAGTGAGCCAAATGGTCAAATAAATCCTATTAAGGGGACACTTATTTTTTCTTTCTCAAAAAAAGAAAGTCATTAAACTTTATAAATCAAGTCTCATGACAGTGTTATAACGACTATCTTAATCTAAATATTGTAGACACCTTTTGAGCAATAAACCAGAATTTTCTCCCCTGAACCTTAGTTTGAATATCAGTATAGGTCTACTGCTTGTGTTAATTTGTATAAACCAATCTTGTCTATTTTGACCCTTAACCATGGGGAAACATGGCAAAAACCCCCAATTAATGGGACACTTTTTAGGTCCAAAATGTGTTTCCTTAATAAGAGTTCTACTGTATTCTAATTGATTTGAGAACAACTTAAATTTTGGTCAGCAAATACAATATTTTCTTGAACAATACTACATTTGTTAAAAACATTGTCTTAATTATAAACAGTTCATTTTCATTAACACATTAGTGTATTTTATAAGAAAATTCACAGCAAGAATCTTGTACTATAAAGACAAACTATTTTTAAAAAACATCATTTTTAGAATCAGACAAAAACAGTAAGCGACTCTTAGACTACAGAAACACAACAGCTAAAATGATTTGGTTACATCATTGGAACACCAAACTTGAATGAATCATCAAAACTTTGCTTTATTATTATTATCATTATCATTAATACGCAATTATAATAGTTGTATATAATACACTAGTGGAAATTTATACGAAGGTTAGATTAATGCAAGAAAAAATTCTGAGGGCCTGCAAGCCCTTAAGGATTTTTTTAA